>NW_026868187.1:2504-67674 GCF_020745735.1 Hemiscyllium ocellatum | reverse complement strand
TTCATCCCACTTTGCAACTGGCTGAGAATTGCTGCAAATGCTGCATGGATGTGTGAGATCCCTCCGTTAGTTAGGGTGGGGATATCTGTTGTGCTTCCTGCAACAAGTTGATTAATTGTCCATTACCATTCACAAGTGGGTGTGGCAGAATTCTGATCTGATCCATTGGTTGTGGGATCGTTTAGCTCTGTTGCTTGATGCTGATGCTGTTTAAAATGCAGATGGTCCCGTTTGGTAGCTTCAACAGGTTGGCACTGCATTTTTAGGTATGCCTGGTGCTGCTCATGGCATGCCATCCTTTCCTGTCCATTGTGATGGGTGAGTGCGGGATGTACAAACCCATGAGATTACAGATTGTGCTGGAGTACAGTTCTGTTGCTGTTGTTATCCCACAGTGCCTCAGAGATATCCAGTTTGAGATCCTACATCTGTCCCATTTAGCATGGTGATAGTACCACTCAGCACAAGGGAGGTTTTTCTCAACTTTAAGGTGAGGCTTTGTCTCCAAAAAGACTGTGGGATGGTCGCTCTTGTCATGGACAGATACATTTGCAGCTGATAGATTCATACTGATAAGATCTAGTATGTTTTTCCATCTTGCTGGTTCCGTGACCGCCTGCTGCAAACCCAGTTGAGCAGCTATGTCCTTGAGGACCCGACCAGTCAGTCAGTAATCCTGCAGCTGAGCTACTCTTGGTAGAGGACATTGAAATCCTGTACCCAGAGTAGGCTTGTCACCATTTTATTGCCTCAGTGCTTCCTCCAAGTGTTATTCAACATGGAGTAGCACTGATCCGTCAGCCGTGGGAGCACAGTACGTGGTAATCAGCAGGAGCCATGAGACTTCCTGGTGTCCAAAGTTAATGCTGAGTACTCCCAGGGCAAAAGGTGTGTACATCACTGTGCCATCGCCTCTGCCTGGTCTGTCCTGCTGGTGGGACAGGACATATCCAGAGATTTCAGGAGAAAGTGAAGACTGCAGATGCTGGAGATCAGAGTGGAGAGTATGGTGCTGGAAAAGCACAGCAGGTCAGGCTGATGAAAGGCTTAGGCTCGAAACATCGATTGTCCTTCGCCTCAGATGCTGCCTCACCTTGTTATGCTTTTCCATCATCACACTCTCGATATCTAGGGATGGTGATGGTGGTGTCTAGCCATTATCTGTAAGGGATGACTCTGTGAGGATGACTATGTCAGGCTGTTCCTTGACTAGTCTGTGAGACAGCTCGCCACGTTTTGGCACAAAAACCCGGATGTTAGTGAGCAGGATGTTGCAGAGCCGAGAGGGCTGATTCTGTGGTTGTATTTTCTGGTGCCTTGTTAGATGCCAAGTGGTCCATCCAGTTTCATTCCTTTGTTGAGACTTTGCAGTGATTAATGCAGTGAGTAGCTTGTTGGGCGACTGTCAGGTTGGCAGGATATTTTCTGCCATTGACAATAGTTCCTTGGAAATCAGGAGATTCCTAATTCGTTATTATTTCATGAATTCAGATTCCATCGTCTGCCGAGCTGGGATTCGAACAGGGACTTCAGTTGTACATTTTAATATTCTGGATAAAAGTTAAATACATTAGGTTTGTTCACTCATTTTAAACATCACTAACCCTGGTTTTGTTTCTTTGTAAACACTGTCCATCATCCTGTCTCCTCATCCTTCTCTCCAACAACAAGAGCAACGAGCACACGAGTTTCTCTGTCACTAAGACTGAGACAATCCGACCAGCTGCCTCTGCTGCTTCCCTCCCTCCCACTAGCCCACTGAGACAAACTGCCTCACATGGTGTTCCTGGTTTTTGTCCCAAACTTACATCTTTCTCCTCTTGTCAAGTCTTATCAGAGCTCATCTTGATCTTTTCCTAGTCTCGCTAAACCACAGACATTCCAACTCTGTTTCCTCCCCGTCACTCCCCCCTCGCCAATTCACAGATATTGTTCCTTGTTCTGTCTGTCTGTCTTTTCTGGTTATGTCCTTCTCATCCATTCTGCAAAAAAAAACTAACAATTAACCTCACCATCATTTGTAAATCCTGCTCCATCCCCACTCTCCCTTTCCTTTATGAATTCCTTGTATTTGGTGTCCCTCCAGGATCTATCCTTGGTCCCTACTGTTTATCACCTACATACTGCCAGGAGGTGACATTGTCTAAAAGCACAGTGTGAGGTTTGACATGTACACTGACGATGCCCAGCTCTCCCTCCCCATCATCCCTCTCCATTGCTCCATTGTTACTCAGTTATCAAACTGCTTATCACATTCCCACTACTTGATTAACTGCAATTTCCTCCGATGAAACATTGTTACGGTTAAATCCATTACCTTCAGTTGCTAATACAAATTCCTTTCCCTTACTGCTGAGCCCCTCCCTCTCACTGGGTGCAGTCTGAGGTAGAACTAGACTCTTCACAATATTGCTGTCATATCTGACTTCAAGGTGACCTTCTAATCAGACATCTACACAATCACAAACACCAGGAATTCCAATCTCTGAAACGTTGCTTGTCTCCACCTCACCCCAGCTCCATTGCTACTGAAACCCCTTACCCGTGTCTGTGTTACCTTAAACTTGGTGAATCCGAAACAGAACCCTTGATTTTGTGACTGGCCCAGAATCTGCTGGCTTTCAGTGTTTCCTGCACAATTACCCCAGATCCCTTTCTGGTGCAGCTTTCTACAGATTCCACCATGTAAATAGCACTCTGTTCTCTTATTGTCCCCTCCAAACTGACCGACTTGACATCTTCCCAAATTATACTCCATCTGACAACTTGTTGCCCCCTTCTCCTGTGTATCTCTCTCTCTTCACAATCCTCTTAGCACTTTACAGTTATGCCTTTTCTAGGAATTCCCCCCCCCCCCCCCCCCCCCATTCTTCTAAACATTTACTGGGAACAGTGGGCAGTGTGAAGCATGCAGAGATGCTCTGTTTTTAGAGATACTCTATGGGAGGAACTTGCTGCCCATTGGTCAGAATGGAGACAACTTGCCCATCGAGCTGCATGAACCTTTCACCCCCCCTACCCCCATGTCTTATTGATGAGGCACAGCGGCAGCACGGAAGGGAAAAAAAAGAAGCAAATCCTGCTCTCCGCATCTCACTGACTCCTGGAATATTCTGTCCCATGTGTCAAAAATCTGCCCTGTTCAGTCGCATGAAATCCCAAGGTGGAAACTCACAGAAACCCACAGAGGTTTCCCCCTGAACTGACTGCTGACCTCCACAAGGGGTAATGTGTCCAGTCATCCTGGGCCAGGAGGAGGAGATGGTGTGAGTTTCTAACCTGAACTGACAGTGATGGAGTTTATAAACTTGTATTACAGGATACTACAGGTGGACATTCAGATGGTAATCTCAGTCATTGTAACACTAAACTCTGATTGAATTAGTCAATTCATCAGGACCTGGATATTCGCATTGTGTGTGAGTATTGTATTCCATCTGAATCCCATTTGCTGCATAAAAGTTCTCTTTGAATCTTCCCAAACCTTTTATGTGTGTCCTGTAATCCTTGTATAATGAGCTGATGGGTGTAAGGTTTATTATTATAATGTATAATTTCTGTAAATCCCTCTGTCACAGCTCCCCTCAATTGCCTTTGCTACAAGGAGAACAACCTCAGTTTCCCCAAACCCCTGATTCCCCAGTGTCTGTTTGATTAGATTACTTACAGTGTGGAAACAGGCCCTTCGGCCCAACAAGTCCACACCGACCCGCCAAAGCGCAACCCACCCATACCCCTACATTTACCCCTTACCTAACACTAGGGGCAATTTGGCATGGCCAATTCACCTGACCCGCACATCTTTGGACTGTGGGAGGAAACCAGAACTCCCGGAGGAAACCCACGCAGACACGGGGTGAACGTGCAAACTCCACACAGTCAGTCACCTGAGTCGGGAATTGAACCCAGGTCTCTGGCGCTGTGAGGCAGCAGTGCTAACCACTGTGCCAGCATGCCGCCCACGGCTCTCTATAAGACACACATCAGGATTGTGTTGGAACGTTCTCCACTTGCCTACATCAGTGCAGCCCCCAACAATATTAAAGAAAGTGAACATCCTCCAGGACAAAGCACTGTGCCGTAGTGGTGTCCCATCCACCCCTTCAGCATTCCCTCTCCCCATCCCAGAGACACAGTGGCATCACTGTGTAAAAGGGAAAGTCAGCATTGTCCTCCCAGACCATAGGGCTGCTCTCTCATTAGGGAGGAAACTGGAGCCCCTGGAAGAAACCCATGCAGACACTGGGAGAATGGGAAAGTCCCACAGAGACAGTTGTCCAAAGCTGGAAACGAACCTGGGGCCCTGGCAGCAGGGCTAATCACTGAGCCACTGTGCCACCCTCAAAATGTAATTTGATTCACAACTACCACTTCCTCTGATAGTTCATTCCACACACAAACCATTGTCTGAACAAATATTTTTTAAAAATCCCCGAATCTCTTTTTAAAGCTGTTCTGCTGTCACCTTAAAAGCTGTGTACCCAGTCTTGAATCGGGTTCCTTCCTGGAAAGGACACCTGCTGTTCACATTACTGATACCACCCATCCATGATTTGAGTCTAATAAGGTCACTCCTCAGCCTCCTGCGCGCCAGTGAAAGACGTCGCAGCCTCCGCTTATAATTCAGACTATCCATTCCCCTCAACATCCTGGTAAATCGCTTTTGAATCCGCTCCAAATACATAATGTCCTCCCGATATCAGCATGGCCAGAACTGGACACAGAATTCCAGAAAAGGCCTCCCCAACATCCAAAATAACATCCCAACTCTTGTACTCCAAGGTCTGAGCAATGGTGACAAGTGTGCTAAGCACCTTCTTAACCACCCTGTCTACATGTGACACAGACTTGAAAGACCCGAACCCCTCGGCCTCTTTGTTCCATATCACTCCTCGATGCCCTGTTTTTAATTAGTGTAAGTCTGCTCTCGTTTGTTTTATCAAGATGTAATATTTTGCATTTATTCCAATCCAAAAATACCAAAAAAATCCTGAGCATTAAAGACAGTGGGAGTATACTTAAGAGGGAACTCAGGAGGGCAAAAAGGGGACATGAGATAGCTTTGGCAAATAGAGTTATGAATAATCCCAAGGGTGTTTATAAATATATTAAGAACAAAAGGGTAACTCGAGAGAGAATAGGGCTCTTCAAAGATCAGCAAGGTAGCCTACGTGTGGAGCCGCAGGAGATGGGAGAGATACTAACAAAATATTTTGCATCAGTGTTTACTGTGGAGAAGGACATGGGCAATATAGAATGTGGGAAAATAGAAGTTGAATATGTCCATCTTACAGCGGAGGACGTGCTGGGTGTCTTGTAACCTGTAAAGCTTGGTTAATCCCCAGCACCTGATCAGGTGTACCCTAGAGCTCTGTGGGAAGTTGGGAATGTGACTGCTGGGCCTCTTGCTGAGATATTTTGTATCATCGATTATCACAGACGAAATGCCGAAAGACTAGAGGTTGGTTAACATGGTGCCACTATTTAAGAAAGGTGGTAAGGACAAGCCAGGGAACTAACGACCGGTGAGCCTGGGCAAGTTGTTGGGGGAATCCTGAGGAACAAGATGCATGTGTATACTGAAAAGCAAGGATTGATTAGTGATAGTCAGCATGACTTTGTGCATGTCTCTCAAACTTGATTGAGTTAATTGAAGATGTATCAAAGAGGATTGATGAGGGCAGAGAGGTGGACGTGATCTATGGAATTCAGTAAGGTACTGGACAAGCTTCCCCATGGAAGACTGCTTAGCAAAGTTAGATCTCATGGCATACAGGGAGAACTAACCGTTTGGATACAGAACTGGCTCAAATGTAGAAGGCAGGGTGGTGGTGGAGGGTTGTTTTTCAGATTGGAGGCATGTGACCAGTAGAGTGCCGTAAAGATCAGTGTTGGGTCCACTACTTTTTGTCGTTTATATATATGATTTAGATATGAGCATAGGAGGTATAGTTAGTAAGTTTGCAGATGACACCAAAATTAGAGGTATAGTGGACAGCGAAGAAGGTTACCTCAGACTACAACAGGATGTTGTTCAGATGGGTGAGAAGTGGCAGATGGAGTTTAATTCAGATAAATGTGACGTGCTGCATTTTAAAAAAGCAAATCTTAACAGGACTGATACACTTAGTGGCAAATTCCTAGATAGTGTTGATGAACAAAGATATCTTGCAGTGCAGGTTCATATTTCCTTGAAAGTAGAGTTGCAGGTAGATAGGATACTGAAGAAAATGTTTAGAATACATTCTTTTATTGATCAGAGCATTCAGTATAGAAGTTGGAAGGTGATTACAGGACATTGGTTAGGCCTCTTTTGGAATATTGTGTGCAATTCTGTTCTCCGTGAATCGGAAGGATGTTGTGAAACTTGAAGAGGTTCAACAAAGATTTACAAGGATACTGTCAGGGTTTGAGCTGCAGAAAGAGAGCAAAAAGGCTGGGGCTTTCTTTCCCTGGAGCATCAGAGACTGAGGGGTGACCTCCATAGAGGTTTATAAAATCATTAGTAGCATGGATAGGGTAACCAGACAAGGTCTTTTCCCTGAGTAGGAGAGTCCAGAAATAGAGAGCATAAGTTGAGGGTGAGAGGGGAAAGATATAAAAGGGAACTAAGGAGCAACTTTTTCATGCAGAGAGTGGTGCCTGAATGGAATAAGCTGCCAGAAGAAGTAGTGGAGGCTGACAATTACAGTATTTTAAAGGCATTTGGATACTTGACATGAATAGGAAAGATTTACAGGGATATGGCCCAGGTGCTGGCAAGAGGGATAAGATTAGGTTCGGATATCTGGTCGGCATGGACAAATTTGACCGAAGGTTCTGTTTAGTGCTGTTCATCTGTGACTCACAGCTCAGTGGGTTTCGGTCCCTTCAAAGATAAATCTTAATCTGTTTTATTTTAGTAAAGCTACAACATTCAGTAGGGCGACAGTTTATTTCTTTAAATACACATCTTATGATAATTTGATAAAGTTTTTTAATATAAAATATTGGTACTAATTTATTCTAGAGTCATGTTTTGTAAAGCTGTAAGATTGTGTGCCTTTTTCTGGGTCTGTGGACTGTTAAGGTGCAGAGATGGCCATTCGTACAGTGATGTGCTCTTCCTGTTGGATGTGGGAGATTAAGGAAGGTTTCAATGATCTGATTGTCTGCAGGAAGTGAGGATGCAAATCCTGTAGGATTTCCTGGATCAGATGGAGCAATGGTTAAAGGTAATGAAGAATTTACAGGAGCATGGGGGTGTGATAGGTGGCAGTTTCAGAAAGGTAGGAAAACTGCTGATCCAGTCAGGTAGATGGGTTTCCTCTAGGAAATGGAGGAGCGGAAGGCAAGTAGTGCAGGAGTCTCCTGTGGTTATTTCCATCTCCAACAAGTATACTGTTTTGGAAAGCGTCGGGGGTCACATTTTCAGGGGAATATCGCACTGACAGCCAAGTTACTAGTGTAATGAATCTAGTATAATGTGAGGTTCCACGCGATCGATGGTGATAGGGGGCTCTCTAGTCTGCAGCACAGACTGCAGTTTCTGTAGCTGATAGTGAGACCTCAGAGTGGGGTGGTGCCTCCCTACTGTCTGGGTGAAGGATGGCTCCGAGGGTGCAGAATATTCTGAAAGGGGAGAATGATCAGTGGGAGGTCGCTGTGCATTGGTACCAGTGACATAAGAGAAAAGGATGAAGTACTGATGAGAGAATATAGCAAATTAGCCTGGAGGATAATAAGCAGGATCTTGTGGGTCGTAATATCTGGATTACTCCCGGTGCCACATGCTAGCGAGAGCAGGAATAGCAGGGTAGAGCAGATGAATGCGTGGCCAAGGATCTGATACAGGGGAGAAGGATTCCCATTTTTGGATCATTGGAATCTCTGCTGGGGGAGAGGTGACGTGCATAACAAGGATGGATTACACCTGAATTGGAAGGTGTCTAATATCCAAGCAGGGAGATTTGCTAGTGCTACTCGGGAGGCATTAAACCAGTGAGGGCGTGGGGGTAATCCTAAAGAGATAGTGAGAAAGGAGGTAAGTCTGAGGCTGGTACAGTTGAGAAGTTAGACAGGCAAGGGCAAGGCACAGAATGAGGTAGGACTGACAAGGTACAATAGACAATCGGTGCAGGAATAGGCCATTCTGCCCTTTGAGCCAGCACCACCATTCATTATGATCATGGCTGATCGTCCACAATCAGTATCCTGTTCCTGTCTTATCTCCATAAAACTTGATTCCATTATCTTTAACAGTTCTGTCCATCTCTTTCTTGAAATTATCCAGAGACTTGGCCTCCACTGCCTTCTGGGGCAGTGCATTCCATGTGTCCACTACTCTCTGGGTGAAGACGTTTCTCCTCAACTCTCTTCTAAATGGCCTCTCCCTTATTTTTAACCTGTGTCCTCTGGTTCTGGACTCACCCATCCGTGGGAACATGCATCCTGCCTCCAGAGTGTTCAACACTTCAATAATCTTGTAGGTCTCAATCAGATCCCCTCTCATTCTTCTAAATTCAAGTATACACAAACTCAGTCGCTCCAATCTTTCAACATATGATCATTCCGCCAATTCCGGGAATTGTCCTCGTGAACCTACCCAACACTCCCTCAATAGTCACAATGCTCTTCCTCAAATGTGGAGACCAAAACTGCACACAATACTCCAGGTGCGGTCTTACCAGGGCCCTGTACAACTGCAGAAGGACCTCTTTGCTCCTATATTCAATTCCTCTTGTTATGAGGGCCAGCATGCAGTGAGCTTTCTTCACTACCTGCTGTACCTGCATGCTTGCTTTCATTGACTGATGTACATGAATACCGAGATCTCGTTGTACTTCCCCTTTACCAAACTTGACTCCTTTTAGATAGTAATCTGCCTTCCTGTTCTTGCCTCCAAAGTGGATAACCACACATTTATCCACATTCAACTGCATCTGCTATGCATCCGCCCACTCACCTAGCCTGTCCAAGTGAACCTGTATTCTCATAACATCCTCCTCACATTTCACCCTGCCACCCAGCTTTGTGTCATCAGCAAATTTGCTAATATTACGTTTAAGATGTTCATCTATATTATTAATGTATATTATCAACAGCTGTGGTCCCAGCACCGAACCTTGTGGTACCCCACTAGTCACTGCCTGCCATTCCGAAAGGAAGCGTTTATCACTCCTCTTTGCTTCCTGTCAGCCAGCCAATTTTCAATCCAAGTCAGTATATTCCTCTTTGTAAATCCATGCTGACTCTGACGAATCCTATTACTGCTATCCAAATGAGCCATAATTTCATCTTTTGTAATTGACTCAGCGTCATTCTCACCACTGACATCAGACTAACCGGTCTATAATTCCTTGTTTTATCTCTCCCAACTTTTTTTGAAAAGTGGGATAACATTAGCCACCCTCCAATCTGACTCTACATCTCCTGATTCTGTGTATCCCCCTTTCCCAAGGGACTGAACGTCATCCCTCATCAACAGGGCCATCCCACCCCCTCTGCCCATCAGTCTGTCCTTTTGATAGCACTGCACTGCATTTATTTCAATGCAAGAGGTTTTACAGGGAAAGCAGATGAGCTTAAGATATGGTTTTGAACATGGGACTGGGATATAGTGGGTATGACAGAAACGTGGCTTAGGTTGGACAGGCCAGGTAGCTTAATGTTCCAGGGAATAGATATGAGGAAGGGTAGAAAGGGGGATAAGAGAGAAGGTGGAATGGTGTTTTTGAGTAGGGATAACATTATTGTTGTGCTTAGGGAGGATATTCATGGGGGTTCGCCCGTTGAAATTACTTGGGTGGAACTGGGAAATAAGAACAGGACGATCACCTTATTGAGGTTGTCTGTGTGGGTTTCATCCAGGTGTTCTGGTTTCCTCCCACAGTCCAAAGGTGTGCAGGTTGGGTGGAGAATCCAGGCTGGATTGCCGTATTGTTCAGGGATGGGCAGGTGGGTGGATTGGCCATGGGAAATGTTCAGAGATGTGCAGGCTAGGTGGATTGGTCATGGGAAATGCAGCGTTACAGGGGTAAGATAGGAGGCTCTGAGGGTCAGTGTGGATGTGATGGGCCGAATGGCCTGCTTCCACACTTGGGATTCTTTGACGCCAATTCTACTGGTTTTAAAATAGTTGCAGAAAATAATAGATCAGATCTAAAAGTTGGTGTTCAAAATTGGACAAAGGTGAATTTTGATGGTACAAGGCAAGAACTTTCAATATTTCTTTGCAACCCCCAGGTAAAGGGACGGCTGGAAAGTGGGAACATAAGAACAGAAGGAATAGGAGCAGGGGTAGGCCATCTGGCCCCTCAAGCCTGCACTGCCATTCAATAAGATCAGGGCTGATCTTTTCATGGCCTCGGCTCCACTTTCCTGCTCTCTCACCATAACCCTTAATTCGATTCCTGTTTGCAAATCTACATTTTGCCTTAAAGACATTCAAGTTGATAACATCAACTGCTACACTCAGCAGGGAATTCCACGGATTCATAACCCTTTGGCTGAAGAAGTTCCTCCTCAACTCTGTCCTAAATCAGATACCCCCTTATTTTGACGCTGTGCTCTCTAGACTGACCCGCCCCCCAATGGAAATAACCTCCCTGCTTCTATCTTATCTATTCCCTTCTTAATTTTATTTTTTCCAATACAGCCTCCCATTCTTCCAAATTCCAACAAGTATAATCCCAGTCTATTCAGTCTCTCCACATACACCAATCCTCTCAACCCCCGACTCAAACTAGTGATCCTCCTCTGCACCCCCTCCAGTGTCAGTACATCCTTGTTGAAGTAAGGAGATCAAACCTGTACACAGTACTCCAGGTGTGGCCTCACCAGCACCCTGTACAACTGCAGCATAACCATCCCTCTAGCAAGGAAGGACAATAAACCCTTCACCATCTCTTTTAGTCCCCTGGGATGCATTCCATCACGGCCAGGAGACCCATGTTCTTTTGGGCTGTTATCTTTTCCAACACTACCTCTTTACTGAGAGTGACTGTTTCCATGTCCTCATCTGCCATTGCCTCCATAGGCCTGTGAAAATGAGACAACAAGAGTACATAGACAGTATGTTCCTGTTAAAGCCAAGTCTGGTAGGTGTAGAGAATGCTGTGTGTCTAGAGAAATTGAGGGTCTGGTCAAAAAGATGAAGGAGGGATATGGCAGCTACGGACAGCTGGGTTTGAGTGAATCCCTCGGAGTATGGGGCAGTAGGAGTACACGTGAGGGAAAACAGGAGGGCAAAAAGGATACATGAGAGAGCTTTGGGGGGAAAGAGGTTTAAGGACAACCCAAAGAGATTCTACCAAACACTAAGGACAAAAGAGTAACCAGGCAGAGAATAGGGACCCTCAAAGATCAACAAGGCTGTCTGTGGAACCACAGAAGGTGGGAGAGATACTACCCAAGGATTTCATGTCAGCTTTTACTGAAAGAGGATATGGAAGCGAGAGAGTTTGGAGAAATAAATAGTGATGATTTGACAACTGTCCATATTACAGAGGAGGTTGTACGGGATGTCTTATACAGAAAGCTGAGTAAATCTGTGGGACCTGATCAGGTGTATGTCACATCTTTGTGGGAAGTTAGGGAAGTGATTTTCGGGCCCCTCGCTGAGATATTTCTACCACCGATAGCCGGAGGTGAGGTGCTGCAAGACAGGAGCCATTATTTGAGAAAGGTGATGAGGAAAGGCCAGGGAACAATACACTGGTGAGCCTGAGGGTAGTGGCAGACAAGGTGTTGGAAGGAATTCTGAAGGACAGGTTTATATGTAATTGGAAAGGCAAGAAGTGATTAGGAATAGTCAGCATGGCTTTGTACATACATCACTAACTTGGACTTCAGAAAGACATTCAAAAAGGTTCCACATAACAGACTGGTTAGCAAGTTAGACACCATGGGATGCAGAGAGAGCCAGCTATTATATACAAATTGGCGGGAAGGTTGGGGACGGAGAGTAGTGCTTTTCGGACTGGAGGCCTGTGATGAGCAATATGGTGTAAGGATCAGTGCTGGATCCACTGATTTTCATCATTTATATCAATGATTTGTGTGTGAATATATGAGGTATAGTTAGTAGGCTTACAGTAGACATCAAAATTGGAGGTGCACTGGACAGTAAAGAAGGTTACCTCAGAGTACAATGGGACTTCAATCAAATGGGCTGAGGATTGTCAGATTGAGTTTATTTCAGATAAATGTGAGGTGCTCCATTTTGGAAAAGCAAATGAGGGCAGGAATTATACACTTAATGGGAAGGTCCTGGGGGGTGTTGCTGAACAAAGAGATCTTTCAGTGCAGGTTCATAGTTCCTTGAAAGTGGAATCATAGGCAGGGTAGTGAACAAGGTGTTTGGTGTACTTGCCTTTACTGGTCAGTACATTGAGTAGTGGAGTTGGGATGTCATTCTGCGGCTGCACAGCACATTGATTCAGCCACTTCTGGAATTCTGCTTTCAGTCCTGGTCTCCCCGCTATCGGAATGATATTATGAAATTTGAAAGGGTTCGGAAAAGATCTGCAAAGATGTTGCTAGGGTTGAGGGTTTGAGCTATATAGATAGAGGGTGAATAGGCTGGGGCTGTTTCCCCTGGAGCATCGGATACAGTTGTGAGGAGCATGGATAGGATGAAATCCCAGAGTCTTATTCCCAGGATATGTGAGTCCAAAGCTTGGGGGCACAGGCTTCAGGTGTGAGGGAAAAGATTTAAAAGGGATCTAAGGGGCAATGTTTCCAGCTGAACATAGTACGTGTGTGGAAGGAGCTGCCAGAGGAAGTGTGGAGGCAGGTACAAGTACCCAGTTATGCCTTTGAGATGTTGTATGTGATTAGCAAAAGTTTAGAAGGATACAGGCCAAGAGCTGGCATATGGGATGATATTAATTTAGGATATCTGGTCGGCATGGACAAGTTGGATCGAAGGGTCTGTTTCTCTGCTGTACATCTTTATGGCACTACTAAAATTAAGATGGGTTTCTCTTTTATGGAGAGTTAGCAGAAGATCAACTAATTCTCCTTGGAGCTGAGAAGGTTAGGCAGGGATTTCGACCAGGAGCAGATTTGTTTCCAGGATATTTAATTTACAGAGAGACAGACGGAGAAATTATTAACGTCACAATTTTGAGTAACTACTTTCAGGTAAATGGCAAATAAAACAGGTTAAAAATGTGAAGATTATTGTACTCACTAAGTTCTGAGCATCTGGAACAGTTTGGACGCAGATTCAGTAGTTATTGAGAAAACAAATTTGGAATTTAACTTTTTTAAGGAAGGATTTGGAGGGCTACAGACAAATGGGAGGTGAGTTGGGATAGACTGGCACCATCTCCAGAGGGGCCAGTACAGCTGAATAGCCCCAAACCCCTGTGCTCTGCGTTACTGCCCCATTCACTGTGAATGATGAAGCTCATCCCAGGGCAGAGTCCAAGAGACATACAGCATGGAATTAGACCCTTTGGTTGAACTGGTCCATGCCGACCAGATATCCCAACATTTGGCACATATCCCTCTACACCCTTCCTATTCACATGCCCATCCAGATGCCGAATGGTGTAACTGTACCAGCCTCCACCACTTCCCCGAACCGAAGATTCCATACAGGCACCCATCTCAGTGTGAAAAACGTTGCCTCTTGGGTCCCTTTTAAATCTTTCCCCTCTCACCTTAAACCTACACCCTCTCGTTCTAGACTCCCCCACCCCAGGGAAAAGCCCTTGTCTATTTTTCCCATCCATACTCCTCATGATTTTAGAAAGCTCTATGAGGTCACCCCTCATCATCCGATGCTCTTGGGAGGAGCCCACTCATGTCACAATGGGGCCCAGGTGATTGACAGCAGCTTCAGACCAATAGGAGAATTGGCGTGATCCTTCGGCCAATGGGAGTGAATTGGGGTGGGTCCAGCAGGCCAACACATGGCCATGAGCTGTGCAGGCGCAGTGTCACTGTGAGAGAGGTCCTCATGAGTGTGAAGGGAGTGGGAGAGACTGCAAAGTCTGGGGAAGAAATTGAGTTATTGTGGACTGGGAGGGTTTATAAACGCACAGTTTTAGGCTGCTAGACTTAAATGAGAAATTCCTGGTAAATTAGAACCAAAAGAACTGCGGATGCTGTAAATCTCACTCAACAGCCAAAAGATACTGGAAAAGCTCAGCAGGTCTGGCAGCATCTGTGAAGAGAAATCGGAGTTAACATTTTGGATCTGCTGACCCTTCCTCAGAACTGATGCTACTGAAAAAAAATGTTGGTATATATGCAAAAGATCGGGGTTAAGGAGTAAATGATAGGTGGTGATAGAGTCCAAAGAGATGGGAGCAGTTGGACAAAGGAGTGGATAACGATCTGGCTGGGGCAGGGTGAATAGCCGTTTATGGGGACTGTTAGTGGCTAACTATAGCTAATGTGTAATGGTAGGTTATGTACTAACAAGGCCTGGTGTGTGGGTTAAGAGGCTATGGCGCTAGGACACTGGAGAGTTCAGGACCTAAATTATTGATTTTGATACTGGGGCTAGAGGGGTGCAGGGTCCCCAAGTAGAAGATAAGGTGTTGTTCTTCCAACTTGCGTTAACATGTGGCGCTGGAAAAGCACAGCAGGTCAGGCAGCATCCCAGGAGAAGGATAATCGACGTTTTGGGCATATTCCATTCATCAGGAATGCCGGGATTGGGAGTGGGGTGGGAAGTAAGAGGGCTGAGAGATAAATAAGAGGGATGTGTGGTGTTGGTGGGAAGTGGGCTAGGAAGGCAATGGGTAGATGTAGTTAGAGGGTAATGGAGATAGGGTGGAGTGGATAATTGGAAAGGAAAGTGGACAGGTGGGACAGTTTAAGGGCGTGGTGTCGAGTTGGAGGGTTGGATCTGGGATAAGGCAGGGGAGGGGAGATGAGGAAACCTTGATTCTGTGGTTAAAGGGTCCCAATTTCTTCCTCCAGGCGTCGGGTAGCTGGGATTTGGTGGTGGAGGTGGCCCATGACTTGCATGTCCTTGGAGGAGTGGGTAGGGAAGTTGAAGTGGTCAGCCACAGGATGGTGGGGTTGGTTGGTGCATGTGTCCCAGAAATGCTCCCTGAAACATTCCGCAAGTTGGTGTCCCAGGAGACAACATCGAAAGCAAAGGCCATAATAGGTGAGGTGTTTGGATGTGCAGGAAAATCTCTGCTGGATGGGGAATGGTCCGTTGGAGGTGAGGGGGAGGTGTAGGCACAGGTTTTGCACCTCTTGTATTGACAAGTGAAGGTGCTGTGAGTGGAAGGTGGGTTGTTGGGGAGCATGGCTCTGACTAGGATTCACAGGGAATGGTCTCTGTGGAATGCTGAAAGGAATGGAGAGGGAAATATATCTCCGGTGGGATCTGATTGTAGGTGGTGAAAATGGCGGAGGATGATGCGTTGTATCTGGGTGGAAGGTGAGGACTGGGGGGTTCTATCCTTATTGCAGTTGGAGAGGTGTGGTTCAATGGCAGAGGTGCGGGAAGTGGTGGAGATACACTGGAGGGTATTGTTGACCACGTAGGAGGGGAAATTGCAGTCCTTGAAATATGGTGTGTTTTGGAATGTTCTGCCAGCTTGCATCAAGCTTCACTGGAACACTGCAGTAAGCATGAGACAGAGATGTTGGCCAGGGAACAGGTTCGTGTGTTAAAGTAGCAGGCAGCTGGAAGATCGGGGTCTGGTTTTGCAGCAGAACGTAGATCATCAACTGCCATTTCCAGCATCTCCACTGAGCTGCTGCCAGACACAGGTTCCTGTCCCCTCCATTCACAGCTATTCACCCTCCCAGCAGATTGTTATCTACTCCTTTCTTTCCAAATGTTATTTTTTCTTTTGGGCTCTGTCCCCACCTATTATTTACTCTTTACCCCCTATCTCCTGCAGTCCAAAGATGTGCAGTAAGGTGAATTGGCCAAGCTAAATTTCCCGTAGTGTTCAGGGATGTATAGGTTAGGTACATTAGTCAGGGTAAATGTAAAATAATAGGGTCGGGGAATGGGTTTGGTTGAGAAACTCTTCAGAGGGTGGATGTGAACATGTTGGGCCGAATGGCCTGTTTCCACACTGTAGGGATTCTAATTTTCCCAGCTGCAGTCAGTTCTGAGTGAGGGTCACTGGACCTAGAGTGACCCTTAGTGTGTGCAGGAGGAGGAAAGGGGAGTTGGATCAGTTTAGACTGGAAGGGTTTAATTACACTCTGTACAGGTAGTTAGGCCTGAATTAGAAACTCTTGGTCCCACGTTTACAGCAAATGGGAAAACGGCTGTGGGCCTCAGGCGGTGATGTGTTCTGGGTTATGGCCACCATCTTTATTGGGGACAAGGTACAGCGAGGCGCATGGGCATATCCTCTTCCTGGGTGGGGTCGGGGTGATTTGAAGAGGAGCATTTACACATCAAACACATACCAAGAGAAGTATTTGTCTTTACTGTTCAGCCTGCACTGACTGTGAGTTTTATTTTGTGAATTCATTTTATAGGATTTTATTTGAGAATAATTGAGACAGGGATCTCAAAATCAACTTTCTATCGTTAGCAGGGTCATCAGGATCGGAATACCATTGACATTTAACTGGGGAAGGAGAAAGGTGTGTCTGTTCTGTCTGTGGGAAAGTATCTCTTTTTTTCAAGCAAAAAGCAGAAAGATGTTCGAAGGGATCACCCTTTGGGTTTGTGCTCAATTCTGGGCCCTGAGAGGGAACACAGATTTGTCCAAATTACACCTCGTCTCTACATAGGAACTGTCAGATTTAGACCCAATCACCCACTTTCTGATGTTAACCTGTAAACTCCTCATTTTCAATTCCCTGCAAGCTTCCGATTAAAATTCCTTATGGACTCAAATTCCAGCACCATTTCGGGTGGAATGTTCCAGGTTTTGACAACTGTCTGTTCATTCAGAAACTGCTGAGGTCCGTATTGACTCTGGGGTTACAAAGGGCTGAATTGAAAGATGAGATGCAGTTCTTCAGCTCCCATTGAGATGCATTGGAACAGGACAGGAGGCTGAGGGCAGTGTAGGTGTGAGCAGACAATGAAAATGACAGGGCTGCACCGTGAGGGCTGCTTGGTTCAATGAGAGTGTTTTGGAGTTGGGTGTAAATAGAGCGAGGGGAGACAGGGAGAAGGTGAACCACAGCTTCAGTTTTAGTCCAGGCCATTCAGCAATTCACATGTTCCCAAAGGGAACAGCCAACTTGTAAGCGATACCTGCTGAGTGTTTTCTTTTAAAACAGTTTTTAAAGTGTAAAATGTCAGCTTAAGTAAAGATCGGGGCTTTTGATGATAATGGAAATGTTGGAAGAGAAGGAAGGTTTTTGCTCATTTAAATTCTCCTAATGGGAGTAACTAGCTGAAACTAGAGACACATTGTTACAGGAGCCCTCAGACCCGTGGGGCGCTCCTCTTGTACAATGTGGGAAATAAGGGACACTTCCAGTGTCCCTGACGGCTGTGTGTGCAGGAAGGGTGTCCATCTGCAGCTACTGGGAAACTGCTTTTCAGACCTGGAGCTGAGAGTGGACTCACTGTGGAGCAATACTGAGAATGTTATGGACGGCACGTTTAGTGAGATAGTCACACTGCAGGTGAGGGTTACACAGGCAGAAAGGGAATGGGTGACCATCAGATCAAGCAAAAGGCTCAGGAAGGGAGTGCAGGACTCCCCATGATCATTCCGCTTCTCATACAGATATTGTGCACCGCTTGGGATTCTATAAGGGAGGGAACAGGTGGGGTTGCCTCTCAGGGGAAATCAGCAACAGCCAGGTTCATGACCCCACAGAGAGCTCCGCTGCACAGAACGGGAGGAAGGAGAATGGCAGAGCTATAGTGACAGGGGATCCAGTACTCAGGGTCAGAGACAGGCGTGTCTGTGGCCACAGACATGAATCCAGGACAGTGGAATTGAACCCAGGTCCATTTATTGATAAAGTGCACAGACTAATAAAGGTCAACGTCCCAAATGCAACCTTCAGCACTTGGTCACCCGAAAGCTCTATTTTCCAGGGTCTGTGCACTTACTCTGAGCCCTTCAGAGGGATTGAAGGGGATGGGGAGAAAACAGGAACAGAATTGTGTTGTAGATCTACAAACTAACCGTCACCCTCCCCTCTCGGTCTCCCCCCTCTGTCTCCCACCCCCATCGTACCTCCTCCCCACCGCAGGGAAAAGACTTTGTGTATTTACCTTATCCATGCCCCTACTCATTTTATAAACCTCTATAAGGTCACCCATCAGCCTCTGACGCTCCAGGGAAAACGGTGTATTCATCCTCTCCCTATAGCTCAAATCCTCCAACCCTGGCAACATGCTTGTAATACTTTTCTGACCCCTTCCATGTTTCACAATATTGTTTTGAGAGGAAGGAGACCCGAATTGCACGCAATATTCCAAGCATGACCTAACCAATGTCTGTATAGCCGCAACATGACCTCCCAACTCCTATACTCAGTGCTCTGACCAATAAAGGAAAGCATATTAAACACCTTCTTCACTATCCTATCTACCTACGATTCTGCTTTCAATGAGCTGTGAACCTGCACTCCAAGGTCTCTTTGTTCAGCAGCGCTCCCGAGGACCTTACCATTAAGTGTATACATCCTGCTAATATTTGCTTTTCCAAAATGTAGCACCTCACATTTATCTGAATTAAACTCCATTTGCCAATCCTCAACCATCTGACCAAGATCCCGTTGTAATCTGAGATAATCTTATTCACTGTCCACTACACCTCCAATTTTGATGTCATCTTACTAACAATACTTTCTATATTCACTTCCAAATCATTTATATAAATTATGAAAATTAGTGGATCCAGCACCGATCCTTTGTGACACCCCACTGGTCACAGGTCTCCAATCTGAAAAGTAACCTTCTGGCACCACCCTCTGTCTTCTACCTCTGAGCCAGTTTTGTATCCAAACGGCTCGTTCTCTCTCTGTATTCCGTGAGATCTAACCTTGCTAACTAATCTCCCATGGGGAACCTTCTTGAACGCCTTACTGAAGACCATGTAGATGATTTCCACCCTTTTGCCCTGACTTAAGTTCATGAGACGTGATTTCTCACACACAAAGCTGTTAATAGTATACAGGACTTAACTCTGTACATTGGAGTCTGCGTCACCCAGTTATGGGTGTTCATATTCTGGATAAAGTTCACGTACACCAGCTTTGTGTTAGTGACTGTGTATCGAGTCTTATTAATATCACCAACACAGTGAGTTCCTTTTCAAAGGCAGTCCCTATATCCCTAACCCTGCTCCCATCTGCTCTGTCTCCTCCATCCCCACCAGAGACAGTAAGTGGTAGGAGCTCATGGAGTTTCCATGTGAGTGAGACGGAGAACATCTTCCCTTCTTTCCTCTAGTCCACTAAGAAATGGTGGTAGTGTCCTTACCTCTGGACCAGGAGGATCAGGTTCAAAGTTGAGTGACAGCATCTTTGAAGTGGCTGATTGGAAAACCTGCCCAAGCCACCAGGCCATACTGTCTCCCAGCTGTCCCTGCCTGAGCCTCTAAACAAAACCTTCCTGTAGTTTCTCTCCTGTTAGACTCTCCCATTGCTCAGTTTGTCCAGGATCCCCCCCTGCTGTTGCACTGCTCATGTCCCTCACTGACCTGTCCATCCCCCAGTGTCCTCCACATTCATTCATTGTTTACAATCCCATTGTCCCAGTCCTCCAGCCCCGCCCCCTCCACCCTATTGGGCAGTGGCTGCTGTCAATCACTCAGGCTCCTGTGTGATCTGGAGCATGCTCAGCAGGAGGGGAGACCAGTGCATGGGTGCATGGGCGCAGTGCTGGGCAATTGTTGGTGTATGTGCAAGGTGGGTCAGTGCCAGGGAGAGCGGCTGTGGGTGTGTGGGATTGATCTTTCATTGGCAGCTCACTCCCTTCCTCCCTCTGGGAACAGGTCCCAGGGGAATGGCCCCTCCCCTGGTATCGGGACAAGTGGTCGGCGTATCAGTGGGGGAGTATTTTGCAGAAAGTTATCAGAACTCGGGTGAAGATTCAGGGATGTTACGGAGAGGAACATTCATTTTAGTTCATTTTTATTCAACCAGATATGATTTGGCCAGTGTGTGCAGGATGGTTCTCATCAGAGGATCGGAGTAGGGGAATAAATAAGAGGTTCCAGATTGGTGGGGAAAAAGTCAGTCCGTTCTGTCCCAGAAGGAAGCCCTGGGAGGTGTAGGGAGGATTCACCAACACCCAGGAGGCTCCGAGTCAGACTCATTGATTTGATTAGATTAGATTTCCTACAGTGTGGAAACAGGCCCTTCGGCCCAAACAGTCTACACCGACCCTCGGGTTACCCACCCAGACCCAGTTCCCTCTGATTAATGCATCTAATATTATGGGCAATTTAGCCTGGCCGATTCACCTGACCTGCGCATCTTTGGATTGCTGGAATCGAACCTGTGACCCTGGTGCTGTGGGGCTGCCGTGCCATCGTGCCACCCCTTTTTTGGTTTTTAGTCTGTAGGCAGGAGCTAGGAAGCTGAATTGAAAGAGAGGAGAGTGTTAGAACTAGGTGTGGAGGGAAGGAGTGAGGAGATTATTTTGGATTTCAGTTCACAGAAGAGAGAAATTGTGAGACTGAGATTTAAAGCTTTGGGGGAACAAAGAAACTGCAATTTAATACTATAATTGTCTTATGAATTTCCATCCTGTGTTAACGGTGGTGACTTGTTTTCTCTGTTGTAGAGAACTGAAAGGGCAGATTTGCAGATGAGAAATTTAAATTGAACTTCATTTTCAGTTTTGATAGTTACTTGATCCGTGCCGATCTGAATATCATTGGCCTTTTTCATGTGGAAGGGAAGGTGTGTATTCTGTCCGTGGGTGAATATTTCAAATTTCAATGTATAATTTCAGTTACATCACACTGCAAATTTTTGCTATAAACTCTGTGTTATGATCGAGCCCTCCACAATCACCTGATGAAGGAGCGTCGCTCCGAAAGCTAGTGTGCTTCCAATTAAACCTGTTGGACTACAGCCTGGTGTTGTGTGATTTTTAACTTTGTACACCCCAGTCCAACACCAGCATCTCCAAATCATGACTCCTTTGGGGAGGGTGGTGAGTTTTGGATTCAGCTTTCCAGTTATTACCATAAGAAGATGAGCACTGGGTACAGGAGAGGCAATGCAGCCCTTCGAACCAGCCCCACCATTTAATACGGTGATGATTGAGCTCACCTCGGTCTCAGCTGGGTTTTCCTGCCTGCTCTCTCTCACCCTTCATCTCATTGCAAATTCAACATCTGTATCTCTTCATTAAATCTGCTCATTGTCCTGGCATCCACTGCATTTTGAAGAGGGAATTCCACAGATTCACAGCACATTGAGATAGGTACATTCTTCTTCATGAAATTAGAATAGAACCCCTACAGTGCAGAAACAGGGTATTTTTCCATGGAGTCCACACCAACCCTATAATGAGCATCCCATTCAGACTCACCCATTCCCTGTATTTCCCATGGTTAATGGCTTAACCTGCACAGGCATGGACACTGTGGGCAATTTAGCATATCCAATCCTCCTAACCTGCACATCTTTGGACTGTGGGATGAAACGGGAGCACCCAGAGGAAACCCGCTCAGACACGGGGAGAACGTGTAAACTCCACACAGTCACCTAAGGCTAAAATCAAATCCAGGTCCCTGACACTGTGAGTCAGCAGTGCTAACCATTGAGCCACCTCTGCTTAAAATCTGCTCCTCCTATTCACTTCCCACGCCCCAGTTGGCTGAATCTATATTCCTTACATCAGAAAATCAGGTTGTGGAAGCAGGTGTCTCAGTAAAACCCAGTGACAGCCCATATGTCCTGTGTGTCTGAATGGGGATCCTATACACAACACCCTCCAGTCCACATTTTTCATACACTTTCCAGAGACAGGGCTCCAGTGGCTTCTTGGGGACTACAACACCCACAATCCCTGTGGCAGGGACCACACGTGTGTGGGGAAACCCCGCACTGTACATGTACAGAATGTGGGCGGGTTTTGGAGCATGTGCTTTAGGTAAGTATACTTTGCAGAAAGTATTTCACACTGTGATTGGCTGGGCTGAAGGGATGCATCTGCTTCTGGTATTGATCTGTTAGGGGGTCACCACACCCATGTGGGACCACTCTCCATCCCCAATTCATTGTAATGCTGGGAATCAACAAATGGGAAACAAAGAAGGATCTGACCCATTCTCCCAGACTGAAGGTTCCTCTTCTGTCCAGGATCTGCCACCTCCCTTTCTGTTTCCTTTTGTTTCATTCTGCTGTTACATTATTGACTTGCAGCAACTGAAGGGAAAGGAAGTGAACCCAGAAAGGGTGCAGAGTCTAACCAGGGACGGGAAGTGGTGGCATGGATCTGTTTATCAGTAACTCCATGACAATGGGGAGGGTGTACACTAGGGGGTAGCAGAGTCAGAATGGTGGGAGAGAGTAAGTGGGCTGGAGGGTAACAGCTTCGGGGGAAGAAAGGGGAATAAGATATTCCAGAGAAGCTAGAATTGTCTGTTCTGAATTTCTAACCTGTACATATTCCTTTATACAGGGTGCTACATGGTGAAGGTTTGCAGACTGAAATCTCAAAATCATGTGCAGATTGTGATTATGTTAACCAGCATTTGAAGAACCAAAGATAGAGAATCACTCGGCCAAAATCCTGCAACACTCCCTCACAGCATTGTTGGTCTATCTGCACCAAATGGACTGTGAATGGTTCAAGACAGCAGCTCACTCCCATCTTCTCAAGGGTAACTAGAGATGGGGAATAAATGCTGGCTGAGCCAGTGATGCCCATATCCTGGAAATGGTTTCTATCTCTAGTTGTTGAACCCCAGTTGATGTTACTGCAGGATGATGAGGGACACTGAGTGCATCCTCCAGGAGGCAGCACCATCACATTACCCCTGCCTACACCCACACAGTAACACAGCAACGTCACTGGAACAAAAGGCAGTGAAGCCAAGGAGGACTTAGATATAGTTCTTCGAGGTAAAGTCATGAAAGGGGATTGGAACACAGCAGGAACAGGAGACTGAGCTGGATGGTCAGCTGTTTCCCATTGAATGGTGGAGCGGGATTGAAAGGCCGAATGGCCTCCTGCTGCTATCTCCCAGGTATGTATATAGCCATGGAGCCCGGGTAGGAAGGAGTGGGCAGGGATTCTCCAGGAGATTGCACTTCCACAACAGGTTTCAGTGAGGGAAGGTTTGATGGATTTTATTTAACATTTATCTTTAACACAAAGTTTGTAAATTTTTGTTTTAAAATGTTGTAAAAGTGTTTTGCACAGCAAATAAAATTAAAGAAAATAAATTAAACTGTCTGAATATAACAGTTTTAAAACTCTCAACCACTGTAAAACAAAATCCCTTTTGTCACGGACACCATCACTTTCCAGTTACTCAAGCTCCAGGGAAATATTCCCTCCCTGTCTGAACCTTTGGTTTGATGTAATTGCTTTTCAGGTCTCCTTCTGTGAGCTGCGAAGCGTTCTTTTTCCCCATTTCCCTGACACAGAAATGTTATCACAGCAACCTTCCCACCATCAAAATCATCATTATGCCATTTTGCTTTTGGTTAACATATAATCACCAGCAGTGCAATAGTGAGGACTGCAGATGCTGGAAACCAGAGCCGAGATTAGAGTGGTGCTGGAAAAGGGCTTTTGCCAAAACGTTGATTTTCCGGCTCCTCGGATCCTACCTGACCTGCTGTGCTTTTCCAGCACCACTCTAATCTAGACATATCATCACCAACAGTAAACCATTTGTGTAACCAATTGAGTATTTCCAAAGTAAGCCCATTACGGGCCAAGCAAACCATTACAAGTGACAGAGTGAGAAGGGACTAAATCAAAGTAGAGTTGTGGGGAGGGGGCAGCAGTGGGGATAAAGCACTGTATCCCCTGCGGTGCCCACCTCTATCTAAAGGCATCGAGAGAATTGATACACACCACATGGTCCTTCTCCAAGGACACCCGGCTGTGTAGCCTTTATCCTCAATCATAGAATAGAATCCCTACAGTGTGGAAGTAGAGCACTGGCCCATCAAATCGCGCCGACCATCCAAAGAACATCACACCCAGAGCACGCTATCACTGTAACACTGCATGACCCATGGCTGATCCACCTAGTCTGCACAATCCTGGATACTGTGGACAATTTAGCATGACTGATCCACCTGCACATCTTTGGACTGTGGGAGGAAACCAGAGCACCTGGAGGGGACCCACACTATCATGGGGAGAATGTGGGGACTCCACACAGGCCGTTGACCAAGGCTGGACTCCAACCTTGCACCTGATGCTGTGAAGCAGCAGTGCTACAATCACAATTTAAATCAAAACAGATGATCCTTGCGCATTGTCACATTACTGTTTTTGGAGACTTACTGCCCAGAGAGACAGCCTGAGGTTCAGAAAGTGGCAATGTAAGATCAGTCAACTCCAGCCCAGTTAATGTGGTTAACAACAACATCAATACTCCAAGTGTCATCATGTACAAGGTCAGAGAAACTGATCCATCAGCCTGAAACTGACTGACCATGTGGCTGTCAGTGACTCCAACACAAGTGAATGGAAACATTGCTCAGAGCCTGTTTCTGTAACATTCAACTCAACCAGGAAATAAAAAACATGAATAATTAGCTGAAAACAAGGCAACTGCTCTGTTAGAGTCAAAATCATTCAATGTTCAATTATTGGACATTATTGACTCTCAGAATATTCTAACCTGCAGAATCACAGTAAAAGGGGAAAGTAAACAACATTCTTGGCAAAGACTTAATGAACCAACTGCTTGTATAAAACAGCTCAGAACAAAATCCTCCACAAACTGACAAACACAGATACCATCAGATTTATAGATAAAGATTGGAATTCTTTGGAAAAACACTTCCCTGCTTATGGTTTGCAGTAGAAACCATTCTCAGTGATCTGCCACTTATTTCCTTTGAAAAGAGTCGCTGTTTCCCCTCAGAAAAGCAGGTGTGTCGCGCACTTACAGACTGACTTACAGACAAAGGAAACCTGATCTGAGACTCGCAGGTTAATTAAGCTATTAGTGACAGTCCATTTCACACAACAAGAGCTTAGACCACAACAGATTCTAGTGAAACCAACAATGCAATGAAAAAGGTGAATTAGTCTTTATAATCATGCAGCCTCTCTCAATCAAATAATCCTAGTCAACTTCTAAACATTTTAAAACTATTAATATCAATATATACATATTTATTTACTTTCCTAATTTCCTGCAAAAAATATATCTGATTACTCTCTTCAAAATATATGTTAAATGGTAAATTCATAATCACAATTTATTTCCAATTATTCTTAGTATAAAACAACTTGCAAACTAAAATAGTTTTCATGGTAATAATGACAATGGAAACTTTGTTATGTAGTTTACCCATATGTCCAAATATTGTTTTGGTTCATTATTGTAGTGAAGCTAAAATTAAAGTCTATTTATTTTCTCTGATATCCTTCCATTACTTTATTCCCTAATAACAATGCCCATGGTGTAATGGGTGACAAGCATTAAAATAAAATTGAATTTTCATTGCAAGAACTTGTGCAAATAATCACATATTATTCAGTTCATTCATTGTCGTTGATTATCATCATTTTCACCATATGATCACGTTAAATTCACTTAAATAATCACAGTAGAATTTTCACTTCTATAGATATGTCAAGTGAATGTCAAATTACTCATATTTCAAGTCAAACCAAATTTACATTTTGTTCTGTTTTATTCCAGGAATGACAGGATGTGTTACGTTATTATGGGAAACAGGAACAAGTGAAGGTGGTGCCTCTCAGACGCGAGACCTGAAAGCCAAAGAGCCAGGTGGTAGTTACAGTGGGGGAGGTACCGAGTCTCCCACTATCCTCAGAAGGCAGTGAGGATGGTGACACTGACTGGGACGGGTTAGATGACAAAGCGCCCACGTATGGACAGAGAGAGGACAATAGGTGGGTTGACCCACCGCCCTGTAAGGCCCAGAAGGCCGTGTCTGTGGCACCGCTCGGCATCAAAGCTCAAACTTGGACAGACGGGAGGGGGGCAAGAAAGGGAACTGACAGAAACCAAACTGAACCGTTTATCCAGCTGAACGACAGATGTTGGTGAATGACCACCCAGCCTGATAGAGAAATGGTAATAATGGGCCTTATTGGGTGAATACAGATAAATTAGTTGAGATACAGTCTCACCGATGATGGTGTCAGGCCAAGATGCCACGATGTGTACAGCAGAACATGTCTCTACAATGAGATGGTGAGGGTGTGAGCTGCTTCCCTCCCAGTGCACAGCCGATCAGTGGCTCCAGGCATTTACAGCTATTACAGGGACACACTGGGGAGGGGTCAGGCTGAATGGGCTAAAATAACCTTGGTGACTCAGGGACCCAAGGGTAATATCGAGGATCATACAGAGAGGAAACCTAAGGTGTGTAAGGACCACAGGGGATTACCAACCCCCAACCTGTGATGATGAAATAGGTTGATGTGTTTAAAGATGACATGGGACCATATTTAACTGTAATTATAAACATGGGACTCCCAGTGGGAGATAATTCTAACCACCTTCTGAATTGGGCCATGAGAGCTGAGGCAAACTCAGAAACACAGGGGAATAGCTGCAGTACAGGGAGGGTAACCAGACCCACAATGTTACAAGGGAAGCAGGAAAGGGTACATAGCCAAGGAACGGAGGCAGAGAGAGGGAGGTAGATGTTCACATTGTGTGTGCACCTGTGTTCATGTAGGCACATGAATATTCATTGATGCTGTGCTTGGGAACCAGCAGAACATAATATTAATACAGGAGCATCTATATCAGTTACCGATACAGATTTGCCCCTCACTCCTCAATTACTAAAATGAGAGCAGTTGGAGAGGGAATCGAGGAAGCTGGATGAAATAAACCTGTCCCGATGCAGATCATGGATACGGCAAAATATATTCAGATATGGGAGTGTGAAACTGAGGAAAGGACCATTCTGGGAGTTGCCATTTTAGAACAGTTCCGAACAACTATTGATGTAGAGACACAAACTGTAATACGGGAACAACCTGGCCAGGCCCTGGGACAGGAAGCAAAGGAGAGGCGACATTTCCAGAGTAGTTACCTTGCAGGGAGACTGGAGCAGTCAGAGAATCTGGAGAGTTATAGCAGGGCGGGTAACTCAAACAGGAATGTGGGTTGTTATCTGTAGATCCTGTAAAGATCGAGGGTTCTCTCACTCCCCACACAAACAGGATCCCATTAAAGCTGGGGCTGAGGAGGCAGTCATTGTGACAGTAACAGATTGAGAGAAGCAGGGAATAGTCAGACTAACAGTATCCCAGACTAACTCACAGAAACCGAAAGGGTCATCCCACCTCACTATTGATTATACCTCCCTCAGTAAATCCGCCACTAAACAGTATCCTACAGTAGCGAACCACACCACTTCAGTTAATGGATTAAAATTGCAACAGGATACAGTCTCAGCCCTTGATATTGTGAATGGGATCCTGTGGACCTGGAACAGCAGAATAAGCTGGTATTTACTGTCTGAGGAAAGCAGTAGACCTGGATCCAATTACCTCAGGGATCCCATAATATTCCAGTATATCCCACCGATACATGGCTGATGGAGTTCGTCAATTTAATCTTACCAGCACCTCATTACCTCAGTTGGAGAGAAAGAACATATCCAGATATCACACAGAGTATTGTGTTGGATCAGGCAGGCCGAGCTTAAAATTAACCCACAGAGCGTGGGAAGGTAGGGGGAGACGTACCTGGGACATCACATCAGGGCGATCAAATCAGGAAGGAAGGAGGACAATCCCAGTGTAACGAAAGATCATGATTTCAAAACTATACACCCACACACCGTGAAGGAGATAAGGCAAACTTTAGGATTGTTCAATTATTGGAGGACTTTTGTCGAGAATTACCCAGAAATGGCAGAACCATCACGAGCCCTGACAGAAGCACTGACATTAGCCAGGGGTCAGGGAGTCAGCACATACACAGACAGACAGCATGCCTTTGGTATAGTTCATGACCAATTGACAGCCTGGGCTTGGTGGGGCACATAGAGCATGAAGGACAGATCAGAGAGTTTGTGGAAGCAGCTAACTTTCCCAGTGAAGCAGCAATAATGAAGATTATAGCTCACAGGAAAGTAGAAACCCCACACTAACAGGGCAGTGAGTATGTGGGGAAGGCGGGTGAATAGACAATAGATGCAGGAGTAGGCCGTTCTGCCCTTCAAGACAGCACCACCGTTCATTATGATGATGGCTGATCATTCTCAATCAGTATCCTGTTCCTGCCTTATCCCTATAACCCTTGATTCCACGATGCTTAATAGCTCTATGCAACTCTTTCTTGAAAGTATCCAGAGACTTGGCCCCCACAGCCTTCTGGGGCAGAGCATTCCATCCCACTACTCTCTGGGTGAAGTAGTTTCTCCTCAATCTGTTCGAAGTGGCCTACCCCTTATTTTTAAACTGTGCCCTCTAGTTCGGGACTCACCCATCAGCGGAAACATGCTTCCAGCCTCCAGAATGTCGAATCCTTTAATAATCTTGTATGTAAAATACTGACTGAAACAGTGAAGACATTCGAGGAGATGGCAATGGGCATAGCTACAGAAGTGAGAGAGGAAGGTTGAAAGATATTCCCAGAAACAGTCCCACAACAGGAGAAACAGGAATGGGAAAAGGGTGGGGCAATAATAGGACAAGACAGAGTCTGGATGATCCAGCAGTGCCACCACACTGTATAAGGCAAACATTATTAAAAACATATCATGGGCTGAACCATATGGGGCAGGATACAATGCAATAGCAGATGATCCACGACAATCCTTGCCTAGAACAGGGAGCAAGGTTTTGTCGAAGGGGTGCAGTGTGTTCACAGTGTGAGCCAGGGAAAGCAATCAGGATAAAATGGAGGCAGCAGCAGGGACCCAGGGGCCCATGGGAACAATTACAGATGGATTTGACACACACACCCATCCCAGTCCCAGGGAAGGAAGTCCTACTGGGTTTTAATAAATAGGTTTACTCATTGGGTGGAAGCATTCCCCTGCAGATTATGACCAAGGGACAAATGTTACAGGGAACATAGCTAAAGAGCTATGTGCCCTGTTTGGTACTGAACAGAATACCCATTCCTCCATACCACCCCCAGAGCTCTGGGACACTAGAAGGAATGACGCAGACACTGATAGCTAGTCTGACTAAGGCTCTCTCAGAGACAGGACAGCGATGGGTTAGAGTACTCCACACCAGCCTAATGAAACTGAGGACAACCCCAGCAAAGGGTATGGGGCTGTCCCCCTTTGAATTAGTGACTGGATGGACTATGCAGATGCCACAGGGTGTGGTAGTGGGAGGGCCGGAGATGTGTGGTAGTGGGACAGCCGGAGATGTTTGGTAGTGGGAGGGCTGGAGATGTGTGGTAGTGGGAGGGCTGGAGATGTGCAATGACAAGGATAGGGTTAAACCATTTGTGAAAGAACTGGCAAAGCAGCTGCATGGGCTGAGAGAATCAGAGACTGTGAAAGGGAACACGGAAATATCCGAGCTGACATTCCAAACCCTGGAGTTCAGGTCAGGGGGAAAATATTACTGGAACGTATGAAATAAACACATCAAAATGCTGGAGTTATCTGGGGGAGCCAGAGAGAGACCTCTCCCATCATGCATTAGTAAGGAGCTCTGAATAAACGTTGGTCATGCTGCTCATCACAGAACTCAAGGCTCCTCTTTGATATTTCTCCCAGCAACAGTTGTGCAGGGGCATGTTGCTGGCTGGAGGTCTGTGGCTAGTGCTGTTCCACAAGGATCAGACCTGGGCCATCTGTTGTTTGTAATGTATGTAAATGAAAAGTTTGGAAATGTAAAAGATTTAATGAGCAAGTTTGTAGATGGCACAAACTGTTGAAGTTGTGAATCGTGAAGAATGATGTCAAAGGATACAGCAAGAAAGAGATGAGTCAGAAAGTTTTGTGGAGAAATTGCAGATATATTTTAATTCAGACAAGTGTGAGGTGATGCGTTTTGGAAGACACACAGCAAGAGGAATGTATACAATAAACGGAAGGGCCCTGAGCAGCACTGATAAACAGATGGATCTTCAGTTGCAAGCTGAAAGATCCCTGAAAGTGGTGAAGGAGGTGGATGGCAGGGCTTGCCTCCTTCTGTCAGGGAAGTGAATATCAACCTAGAATCAGGCCACCTTTGGGGTATTGTGTGCCGTTTTGATCACCTTATTATAGGTAGAATGTGAAGGGTTTTGGGAAGGTGGAAACAGGTTTACCAGGATGTTGCCTGGATTGGGATAGGTTGGAAAATCTTGGATTGTTGTCTTTGGAAAATCAATGGCTGTGGGGTGACCCAACTGGCACAGACAGAGTTTGTAGACCATGGTTTACTCCAGAAATTGAATCTCTTGTTAAGAAGAAGAAAGAGGCTTATGTGTTGATGAGGCAAAATGGTACAGATGAAGCAATAGAGAGTTACAGATCAGCTAGGAAGGATTTAAAGAGAGAGTTTAAAAAAAAACAAAGGGAGGACAAGAGCAGTCTTTAGCAAACAGAATAAAGGATAACCCTGAAATTTTCCATAGGTATGTGAAGAATAAAAGGATGATTAGGGTAGGAATAGGGCTAATCAAAGACAGAAGTGGGAAGTTGAGTGTGGACCGTGCAGAGATCGGAGAAGTGCTAAATGAACATTTCTCAATGGTGTTTACACAGGAAAAGGGGAATATTGTAGAGGACAAAACTTGGTACGAGATATTAGACTAGAAAGGATTGAGGTTAGTTACACACAGGTGTTATCAATACTAGAAGGAGTGAAAGTAGACAAGTCCCCATGGGGTTTATCCGAGGATTTTCTGGGAAGCTATGGAAGAGCTAGCAGAGCCTTTGGCTTTGATATTTGAGTCATCATTGTCAATGGGTTTAGTACCCGAGGACTGGAGGATTGCAAATGTTGTGCCCTTTTTCAAGAAGGGCAGCAGACATGACCCAGGTAATTATAGACCAGTGAGCCTTCCTTCCATTGTAGGAAAGGTTTTGGAAAGGATTATAAGAGATAACAGTTATAATCATCTAACAAGCTCCCATTGTCTTACCTCCCCTCCATATTAGCATAGGTAAGTGAATTCCCCATTTACTGAAGGAAGAACCCTCCAGCCTTAATCTCTTCCCACCAACACATAATCATGAATATTACGATAATCAGTTTCTGTAATCCATTCATACGTTATCACAGGACATCGCCATTCATCAAGCTTTGTAAGGTCATAATTACCTGCTTTAAACTATGTAATGACAATCGCCCATGTGACTGATATGCCTTTGTCTAATTCCTATTAAATATACTGTCTCTGTGGGTAAGGCAGAGATTCATGAAGAAGAGTCTCTACAAGTAGGCACTTTGCTACTTTAGAGATGCTTTAAAACTCTCGCCGGCTGTCCGATAATAAAGCTACTGCTGTTGTGCAGAAAACTTGCATCGTCTGGATTTGTGGAACAAAATAGTCATCAACAATGAAAGATATGAGTGATCTTCAGGATGTGGAGTACAGACTTACTGGAGTGGTTCACTGATGAAGAAAATGCAATCATTGGATTGATTTGAAGAAATTGCTATTTTCTTTGAAGTAAACAAGCTAAATATATTTTTGATAGAGCTGTATAAGATTATAACAGACCTAGATATAGCAGACAAAAATATCTGTATTCGATAGGCGATGGTACAAGAATTAAGATCAGATGTAAGGTTTTGAGACAGAGGGACATGAACAAGTGTTTCTGCTGTCTGTATTGGCTAGAAATATGCAGAACATTACCTATTATGGTGGTGCAGGCAGAGGAGAAGATGAATGATTGATAAAAACAATTATATCAGATCTGAGGGAAATAAACTTGCAAAGTTTGTGGGACATATGAGGAGGGAGAATATGGGATTCTGCTACAGAAAGCCAGCTTGGATTTGATGGGCCTCTCTCTGTGCAATAATGCATTTTATTTGGACTTGCTTAACTTGCTGTGGTCACCGATTAAGTTGTCATTTAGGTAAATCTGTTCAGTGTTCCTACTCAGACCAATACAGTCTGTCCTTCCACAGCAGGAGATAATGTTTACTGCTTTATACTGGGTTCTGGGGTGTGTGTGTGTGTGTGTGTGTGTGTGTGTGTGTGTGTGTGTGTGTGTGTGTGTGTGTGTGTGTGTGTGTGTGTGTGTGTGTGTGTATATATATATATATATGGAGGGGGTGGTGAGGGTGTGTATAGCAGTCTGCCAGCATTTATCTGAAATGGCAAAACACTAGTGCAGCCACACTAGGGACAGACTCTGGAAATGTGGGGAATGTCAAAAGGGAATTCTTTGCCTATCCCACCTGGAAACTGGCCAAACCAGTCAGACTGGGGAGAAGCTGTTCACCTGCTCTGTGTGTGTGTGTGTGGGGGGGGGGGGGGGGGGGGTGGGGGGGGGGGGGGAAGGGATTCATTCAGGCATCCATCCTGCTGAGATACCAGTCAATTTACTCATAACCACAGTTGGATGATTTTTTTTCTCTTTTTCACACCAAGTAATGAGCAACGGTTTTGGCAGTTCATAAAGTTTTGCATATCGAGAACTTCGTTTTGGAAATGTTCACAACATTTCTGAACTGTCGACCACATTGCTGTGGGTCTGAAGTCACAATGTAGGCCAGACCAGGTAAGGATGGCAGCTTCCTTCCTGAACGGGCATTAGTGATCCAGATGGGCTTTTCTGGCAATCGATTAATGGTCATCATTAGATTCTTAAATTTTCAAGTTTTTTAAAAATTAATTCAAATTCCCCCATCTGCTGCAGTAGGCTTTGAACTCAGGTCTCCAGAACTTTATCTGGGGCTTTGGATTAACTGTCCAGCGACAATATCACTCGGCCAATACTTCCCCACATCACTGTCCATCTACACCGAGTAAACAGCGATTTTCTGGTACATCAGGACTGACATCAGGACTGGTTAATCACACATACATTTGCTGAATAATTGCAGGAGCTGGATGTTGATGGGCTATTGACATTCATCTATGAACCATGTATTCTGAGGTTTGTTTCTGATCATGATTGTAAACACCATCAGTCTTGTTATCTTTTGGGGATAAGAACAGTTTCAATTACCTTTCTGTTAAATACCTAGCAATCAAGTCGATCCCATAACTCTCAGGCAGATTAGTTTCCTTTGAAGAGCTCCTCATCTCCCCAACCTCCTCCATCCTCACACCCAACAGGACAATAATCTCACAGAGTCTCTTTGTGACTATGAAGGAGACAATCTGATCAGCTGCTTCTTTCCCTACTCCTATGTCAAGTTGGATCTTAATCTCCCCTTGCTGCAGTTGTGATCCTGCATCATTGTACAGCGTTGCTCGTATTTCATCTCTTGGCCTATCAGTGTTCAGGATACTGCATGTAGCTTCTTGTACATCGGGTTTACAGTGCAAGAGTTTAGCTCTTGCCTTCCAACAACAGTAGAGTCGTACTCCAACAAAGCTTACAGAATCACGGCCCTGCATATTCCCCAACCTCCCTCCTTCCATCAAACCAGAGGATCAGCCCTCATTCAACTGAGAGAATTCAGGAGGGCATGTCAGTAATAGCAGCATGAATACCTAAAAATGAGGTGTTCACCTGATGAAGTTACCAAACAGCATAAGCAGCAAGTGATAGACAGAGCGAAATAATCCAGTAAACAACGGAACAGATCTAAGATCTGCAGTCCACCACAACCAGTTGTGATTGAAGTCAGAGCACAGCTGGAGTTCTGAGGACAGTTCTCTCCAAGATATTAATCAACAAGAATGTCAGACTGGATGAATCATCATAAAACTGAAGTCCATTTGATATTAATATGTTTACAATCAGTGTTCAATTCGCCACATGTAGCTGAAGGTAAAGATAATCTTCAAGTGATTGTACCAGTGAAGACACCGGAATACTTATTCAGCAAATTAAAACCTGTTGTGTTAGTAATAATTTTAAAGAGATATTAAAAGTAAGGTGACTTGAGTATAATGGACGAAATTTATTGGTGGGTATCTGAAATGTGAAGTTAATTTAGGATTAGTTAACAAACAAACACATGGTAGGGAATCCCAGCCCCATGTAGTGCACATTCAGTTCCATGTGGGAAAACCAGGACACTTCTTGTATCAGCAACAACCACAAGAACACGGAGGTGACACTGGAACACTAGTTTGACCACGGCTAAAGTACTGCACTCACTCTTAGTCCCCGCATTCCAGGATTGATGTGATCACACCAGAGAGGGGACAGAGAAGATTGATCAGAATGTTTCTCTGATTGGAGAATTTCTGCTCTGAGGAAAGATTGGATAGGTTGGGGGGGGGGGGGGGGGGTCCCAAGGAAGATGAACTGAGATTTAATTGATGTGATGAAATGCTGAAGAATCCAGGTAGAATGGATAGGAAGCAGCTATTCATTAACAGAGCCATCAGGAACTAGAGGTTTTAGATTGAAGATAATTCTCAGAAAAAAAGAGGAAAGGAGAATTTATTTCCCTCAGAGATGGTGGAGAGCAGGATCTCACTGATGGGGTGACAGAGGCAGTTACCAGCATTACATTTGAATAAAAGTACGTGGATGGAACTGAAATGTTGGAACGTGCAGGGCAATGGACTAAGTTCTGCAGAATGGGATAAATGTGATTTATTTGACATTTCTCCAGAATATTAAACTCCAGTCCAATTTGAGAAGTTAAACATCATTAGACTTGAGCTCCAAATGTCAGAATAAAATTATCAGAAAGTTACAGCACAGATCAAAGTCACTTGGCCCATCCTCCATGTGTTGGCTGTGATAGAATGACTCAGGCTTTACAGCGTTCTGTACTCACCAATGAGAGCAACAATTTCAGACTGTAGACGCTGTCCTCTATGTTGTTATAACCTATTTTCTCAAAGTATTTCTTTGGCAGCTGCATATCTTGTTTCCTTGTTTCTTTCCCAGCCCTAAATCTATTCCCCTTGGCCTTGAGGGACTACCATTTCTGCTGTTTAATCTCTCCTGCCTTCGCCTATGTGACAGACTGCCTTTCTGTCCTTGTCTGACACCTACCTACTCACAACCTGTTACATTTCTGATAGTTGCAAATGTGTTGCTGGTCAAAGCACAGCAGGTTAGGCAGCATCTCAGGAATAGAGAATTCGACGTTTCGAGCATGAGCCCTTCATCAGGAATAAGAGAGAGAGAGCCAAGCAGGCTGAGATAAAAGGTAGGGAGGAGGGACTAGGGGGAGGGGCGATGGAGGTGGGATAGGTGGAAGGAGGTCAAGGCCACCTCCAAACGGACCCCACCACCAAGACCTCCAAACGGACCCCACCACCAAGGATATATTTCCCTCCCCTCCCCTATCAGCGTTCCGTGTTTTGTGTGTTTTTGTGTGTTTTGTGTGTGTGTTTGTGTGTGTGTTTCTGTGTATGGTTTTTGTGTTTGTTTTTGTGTGTTTTTGAGTGTGTGTTTTTGTGTGATTTTGTGTGCGTGTTTTCGTGTGTTTTTGTGTGTGTGTGTTTTTGTGTGTGTTTGTTTTTGTGTTTTTTGTGTTTGTGTTTGTGTGCGTGTGTTTGTGTTTTGTTTGAGTGTTTTTTTGTGCGTGTGTTTTTGTTTTTGTGTCTGTGTTTTTGAGTTTGTCTTTTTATGTGATTTTGTGTTAATTTGTGTAGTGTGTTTTGTGCGTTTTTTGGTGTTTTGTTTTTGTGTTTTTTTCAGTGTGTGTTTTTGTGTGTTTTTGTGTGTGTTAGGTGTGTGATTTTGTGTGTGTGTTTTTGTGTTTGTGTCTTTTTGTGTGTGTTTTTGTGTGTGTCTTTTTGTGTGATTTTGTGTTATTTTGTGTAGTGTGTTTTGTGTGTTTTTTGGTGTGTTTGTTTTTGTGTGTTTTTGAGTGTGTGTTTTTGTGTTATTTTGTGTAGCGTGTTTTTGTGTGTTTTTGTGTGTGTGTTTTTGTGTGTTTTTACATGTGTGTTTTTGTGTTTGTGTGCTTTTGTGTGTGTGTTTTTGTGTGTTTTAGAGTGTGTTTTTGTGTGTTTTTGTGTGATTTTGTGTGTTTTTGTGCCAGTGTGTTTTTGTGCATTTTGCGTGTGTGTTTTTGTGCGCGTGTTTTTGCGTGTTTTTGTGTGTGTGTGTTTTTGTGTTTGTGTGTTTTTGACTCATTTTGTGTGTGTCTTCTTGTGTGATTTCGTGTGTTTGTTTTTGAGTGTTTTGTGTGTTTTTGTGTGTTTTGTGTGTGTGTTTGTGAGTGTATGGTTTTTGTGTTTGTTTTTGTGTGTTTTTGAGTGTGTGTGATTTTGTGTGTGTGTATGTGTGTTTTTGTGTGTGTGTTTTTGTGTGATTTTGTGTGTGCGTGTTTTTGCGTGTTTTTGTGTGTGTGTTTTCGTTTGTGTGTTTTTGACTCATTTTGTGTGTGTCTTCTTGTGTGATTTCGTGTGTTTGTTTTTGAGTGTTTTGTGTGTTTTTGTGTGTTTTGTGTGTGTGTTTGTGTGTGTGTTTCTGTGTATGGTTTTTGTGTTTGTTTTTGTGTGTTTTTGAGTGTGTGTTTTTGTGTGATTTTGTGTGTGTGTTTTCGTGTGTTTTTGTGTGTGTGTGTTTTTGTGTGTGTTTGTTTTTGTGTTTTTTGTGTTTGTGTTTGTGTGCGTGTGTTCGTGTTTTCTTTGAGTGTTTTTTTGTGCGTGTGTTTTTGTGTCTGTGTTTTTGAATGTGTCTTTTTATGTGATTTTGTGTTAATTTGTGTAGTGTGTTTTGTGCGTTTTTTGGTGTTTTGTTTTTGTGTTTTTTAAGTGTGTGTTTTTGTGTGTTTTTGTGTGTGTTAGGTGTGTGATTTTGTGTGTGTGTTTTTGTTTGTGTCTTTTTGTGTGTGTGTTTTTGATTGTGTCATTTTGTGTGATTTTGTGTTATTTTGTGTAGTGGGTTTTGTGTGTTTTTTGGTGTGTTTGTTTTTGTGTTTTTTTAAGTGTGTGTTTTTGTGTCTTAATGTGTTTGTTTTTGTTTTGTGTGTTTTTGTGTGTGTTTTTCTGTTGTGTGTTTTTGTGTGTTTTTGAGTGCGTCTTTTTGTGTGATTTTGTGTTTTTTGTGTAGTGTGTTTTTGTGTTTTTTTAAGTGTGTGTTTTTGTGTGTTTTTGTGTGTGTTGGGTGTGTGATTTTGTGTGAGTGTTATTTTGTGTGACTTTTTGTGTATGTGTTTTTGAGTGCGTGTATTTGTGTGTTTTTGTGTGTTTTAGTGTGTGTTTTTGTGTGTGTGTTTTTGTGTGTTTTTAAGTGTGTGTTTTTGTTTGTTTTTGTGTGTTTTGTGTGTGGGTTTTTGTGTGTGTATTTTTGAGTGTGTGTTTGTGTGTGTGTTTGTGTGTTTTGTTTGTGTGTGTGTTTGCGTGTTTTTGTGTGTGTTTTTTGTTTGTGTTTTTCTGTGTTTTTGTGTGTTTTGACTGTGTGTTTGAGTGATTTTGTGTGAGTGTTTTTGTGAGTGTATTTTTGTGTGTTCTTGACTGTGTGTGATTTTGTGTGTGTGTATGTGTGTTTTTGTGCGTGTGTTTTTGTGTGATTTTGTGTGTGCGTGTTTTTGCGTGTTTTTGTGTGTGTGTGTTTTTGTGTTTGTGTGTTTTTGACTCATTTTGTGTGTGTCTTCTTGTGTGATTTCGTGTGTTTGTTTTTGAGTGTTTTGTGTGTTTTTGTGTGTTTTGTGTGTGTGTTTGTGTGTGTGTTTCTGTGTATGGTTTTTGTGTTTGTTTTTGTGTGTTTTTGAGTGTGTGTTTTTGTGTGATTTTGTGTGTGTGTTTTCGTGTGTTTTTGTGTGTGTGTGTTTTTGTGTGTGTTTGTTTTTGTGTTTTTTGTGTTTGTGTTTGTGTGCGTGTGTTTGTGTTTTCTTTGAGTGTTTTTTTGTGCGTGTGTTTTTGAGTTTGTGTGTTTTTGTGTCTGTGTTTTTGAGTGTGTCTTTTTATGTGATTTTGTGTTAATTTGTATAGTGTGTTTTGTGCGTTTTTTGGTGTTTTGTTTTTGTGTTTTTTAAGTGTGTGTTTTTGTGTGTTTTTGTGTGTGTTAGGTGTGTGATTTTGTGTGTGTGTTTTTGTGTGTTTTTGTGTGATTTTGTGTCTGTTTCTTTTTGTGTGCTTTTGTGTGTTTTGTTTGTGTATTTGTGTGTGTTATTGTATGTGTGTGTTTTTGTGTTTGTTTTTGTGTGTTTTAGAGTGTGTTTTTGTGTGTTTTGTGTGATTTTGTGTGTTTTTGTGCGAGTGTGTTTTTGTGCGTTTTGCGTGTGTGTTTTTGTGTGCGTGTTTTTGCGTGTTTTTGTGTGTGTGTGTTTCTGTGTTTTTGACTCATTTTGTGTGTGTCTTCTTGTGTGATTTCGTGTGTTTGTTTTTGAGTGTTTTGTGTGTTTTTGTGTGTTTTGTGTGTGTGTTTGTGTGTGTGTTTCTGTGTATGGTTTTTGTGTTTGTTTTTGTGTGTTTTTGAGTGTGTGTTTTTGTGTGATTTTGTGTGCGTGTTTTCGTGTGTTTTTGTGTGTGTGTGTTTTTGTGTGTGTTTGTTTTTGTGTTTTTTGTGTTTGTGTTTGTGTGCGTGTGTTTGTGTTTTGTTTGAGTGTTTTTTGTGCGTGTGTTTTTGTGTTTGTGTGTTTTTGTGTCTGTGTTTTTGAGTTTGTCTTTTTATGTGATTTTGTGTTAATTTGTGTAGTGTGTTTTGTGCGTTTTTTGGTGTTTTGTTTTTGTGTTTTTTTCAGTGTGTGTTTTTGTGTGTTTTTGTGTGTGTTAGGTGTGTGATTTTGTGTGTGTGTTTTTGTGTTTGTGTCTTTTTGTGTGTGTTTTTGAGTGTGTCTTTTTGTGTGATTTTGTGTTATTTTGTGTAGTGTGTTTTGTGTGTTTTTTGGTGTGTTTGTTTTTGTGTGTTTTTGAGTGTGTGTTTTTGTGTTATTTTGTGTAGCGTGTTTTTGTGTGTTTTTGTGTGTGTGTTTTTGTGTGTTTTTACATGTGTGTTTTTGTGTTTGTGTGCTTTTGTGTGTGTGTTTTTGTGTGTTTTAGAGTGTGTTTTTGTGTGTTTTTGTGTGATTTTGTGTGTTTTTGTGCCAGTGTGTTTTTGTGCATTTTGCGTGTGTGTTTTTGTGCGCGTGCTTTTGCGTGTTTTTGTGTGTGTGTGTTTTTGTGTTTGTGTGTTTTTGACTCATTTTGTGTGTGTCTTCTTGTGTGATTTCGTGTGTTTGTTTTTGAGTGTTTTGTGTGTTTTTGTGTGTTTTGTGTGTGTGTTTGTGTGTGTGTTTCAGTGTATGGTTTTTGTGTTTGTTTTTGTGTGTTTTTGAGTGTGTGTTTTTGTGTGTTTTAGAGTGTGTTTTTGTGTGTTTTAGAGTGTGTGTTTTTGTGTGTTTTTGTGTGATTTTGTTTGTTTTTGTGCGAGTGTGTTTTTGTGCGTTTTGTGTGTGTGTTTTTGTGTGCGTGTTTTTGTGCGTTTTTGTGTGCTTTTATGAGTGTATTTTTGTGTGTTCTTGACTGTGTGTGATTTTGTGTGTGTGTATGTGTGTTTTTGTGTGTGTGTTTTTGTGTGTTTTGTGTCTTTTTGTGTGTTTTTGTTTTTGTGTGTTTTTGAGTGTGTGTTTTTGTGTGTGTGTTTTTCTGTTTGTGTGTTTTTGTGTGTTTTTGAGTGCGTCTTTTTGTGTGATTTTGTGTTTTTTGTGTAGTGTGTTTTTGTGTTTTTTTAAGTGTGTGTTTTTGTGTGTTTTTGTGTGTGTTGGGTGTGTGATTTTGTGTGAGTGTTATTTTGTGTGTCTTTTTGTGTATGTGTTTTTGCGTGCGTGTATTTGTGTGTTTTTTGTGTGTTTTAGTGTGTGTTTTTGTGTGTGTGTTTTTGTGTGTTTTTAAGTTTGTGTTTTTGTTTGTTTTTGTGTGTGGGTTTTTGTGTGTGTATTTTTCAATGTGTGTTTGTGTGTGTGTTTGTGTGTTTTGTTTGTGTGTGTGTTTGCGTGTTTTTGTGTGTGTTTTTCTGCGTTTTTGTGTGTTTTGACTGTGTGTTTGAGTGATTTTGTGTGAGTGTTTTTGTGTGTTTTTGTGAGTGTATTTTTGTGTGTTCTTGACTGTGTGTGATTTTGTGTGTGTGTATGTGTGTTTTTGTGTGTGTGTTTTTGTGTGATTTTGTGTGTGCGTGTTTTTGCGTGTTTTTGTGTGTGTGTTTTTGTTTGTGTGTTTTTGACTCATTTTGTGTGTGTCTTCTTGTGTGATTTCGTGTGTTTGTTTTTGAGTGTTTTGTGTGTTTTTGTGTGTTTTGTGTGTGTGTTTGTGTGTGTGTTTCTGTGTATGGTTTTTGTGTTTGTTTTTGTGTGTTTTTGAGTGTGTGTTTTTGTGTGATTTTGTGTGTGTGTTTTCGTGTGTTTTTGTGTGTGTGTGTTTTTGTGTGTGTTTGTTTTTGTGTTTTTTTGTGTTTGTGTTTGTGTGCGTGTGTTCGTGTTTTCTTTGAGTGTTTTTTGTGCGTGTGTTTTTGTGTTTGTGTGTTTTTGTGTCTGTGTTTTTGAATGTGTCTTTTTATGTGATTTTGTGTTAATTTGTGTAGTGTGTTTTGTGCGTTTTTTGGTGTTTTGTTTTTGTGTTTTTAAGTGTGTGTTTTTGTGTGTTTTTGTGTGTGTTAGGTGTGTGATTTTGTGTGTGTGTTTTTGTGTTTGTGTCTTTTTGTGTGTGTGTTTTTGAGTGTGTCTTTTTGTGTGATTTTGTGTTATTTTGTGTAGTGTGTTTTGTGTGTTTTTTGGTGTGTTTGTTTTTGTGTGTTTTTGAGTGTGTGTTTTTGTGTTATTTTGTGAAGCGTGTTTTTGTGTGTTTTTGTGTGTGTGTTTTTGTGTGTTTTTACATGTGTGTTTTTGTGTTTGTGTGCTTTTGTGTGTGTGTTTTTGTGTGTTTTTGAGTGTGCCTTTTGTGTGATTTTGTGTTATCTTGTGTAGTGTGTTTTTGTGTTTTTTGGTGTTTGTGCTTTTGTGTTTTTTTAAGTGTGTGTTTTTGTGTGTGTTGGTGTGTGATTTTTTGTGTGTGTTTTTGTGTGTGTGTTTTTGAGTATGTCTTTTTGTGTGATTTTGTGTTTTTTGTGTAGTGTGTTTTTGTATTTTTCTAATTGTGTGTTTTTGTGTGTGTGTTTTTGTGTTTGTGTGCTTTTTTGTGTGTGTTTTTGTGTGTTTTTGAGTGTGCCTTTTGTGTGATTTTGTGTTATTTTGTGTAGTGTGTTTTTGTGTGTTTTTTGGTGTGTGTGTTTTTGTGTGTGTGTTTTTGTGTTTGTGTGTTTTTGAGTGAGTGTTTTTGTGTATTTGTGTGTGTGTTTTCTTGTGTTTTTGTGTGTTTTGGATTTTGTGTGTTTTTGTGCGTTTTGTGTTTGTGTGTGTGTGTGTGTGATTGTGTTTTTGTGTGTTTTTGAGTGTGTGTTTTTGTGTGTGTGTTTTTGAGTGTGTCTTTTTGAGTGTGTCTTTTTGTGTGATTTTGTGTTATTTCGTGTCGTGGGTTTTGTGTGTTTTTTGGTGTGTTTGTTTTTGTGTTTTTTTAAGTGTGTGTTTTTGTGTCTTTTTGTGTTTGTTTTTGTTTTTGTGTGTTTTTGAGTGTGTCTTTTTGTGTGATTTTGTGTTTTTGTGTAGTGTCTTTTTGTGTTTTTTTAAGTGTGTGTTTGTGTGTGTTTTTGTGTGTGTTGGGTGTGTGATTTTGTGTGAGTGTTATTTTGTGTGGGTTTTTGTGTGTGTATTTTTGAGTGTGTGTTTTGTGTGCGTGTGTTTGTTTGTTTTTGTGTTTTAGTGTGTGTTTTTGTGTGTGTGTTTTTGTGTGTTTTTAAGTGTCTGTTTTTGTTTGTTTTTGTGTGTTTTGTGTGTGGGTTTTTGTGTGTGTATTTTTGAGTGTGTGTTTGTGTGTGTGTTGTGTGTTTTGTTTGTGTGTGTGTTTGCGTGTTTTTGTGTGTGTGTTTTTGTTTGTGTTTTTCTGTGTTTTTGTGTGTTTTGACTGTGTGTTTGAGTGATTTTGTGTGAGTGTTTTTGTGCGTTTTTGTGTGTTTTTGTGAGTGTATTTTTGTATGTTCTTGACTGTGTGTGATTTTGTGTGCGTGTATGTGTGTTTTTGTGTGTGTGTTTTTGTGTGATTTTGTGTGTGTGTGTTTTTGTGTGTTTTATGTGTTTTTGTGTGTTTTGTTTGTGCATTTGTGTGTGTTTTTTTGTGTGTGTGTGTTTTTGTGTTTGTTTTTGTGTGTTTTAGAGTGTGTGTTTTTGTGTGATTTTGTTTGTTTTTGTGCGAGTGTGTTTTTGTGCGTTTTGTGTGTGTGTTTTTGTGTGCGTGTTTTTGTGCGTTTTTGTGTGTTTTTATGAGTGTATTTTTGTGTGTTCTTGACTGTGTGTGATTTTGTGTGTGTGTATGTGTGTTTTTGTGTGTGTGTTTTTGTGTGTTTTGTGTCTTTTTGTGTGTTTTTGTTTTTGTGTGTTTTTGAGTGTGTGTTTTTGTGTGTGTGTTTTTCTGTTTGTGTGTTTTTGTGTGTTTTTGAGTGCGTCTTTTTGTGTGATTTTGTGTTTTTTGTGTAGTGTGTTTTTGTGTTTTTTTAAGTGTGTGTTTTTGTGTGTTTTTGTGTGTGTTGGGTGTGTGATTTTGTGTGAGTGTTATTTTGTGTGTCTTTTTGTGTATGTGTTTTTGCGTGCGTGTATTTGTGTGTTTTTGTGTGTTTTAGTGTGTGTTTTTGTGTGTGTGTTTTTGTGTGTTTTTAAGTTTGTGTTTTTGTTTGTTTTTGTGTGTGGGTTTTTGTGTGTGTATTTTTGAGTGTGTGTTTGTGTGTGTGTTTGTGTGTTTTGTTTGTGTGTGTGTTTGCGTGTTTTTGTGTGTGTTTTTTGTTTGTGTTTTTCTGTGTTTTTGTGTGTTTTGACTGTGTGTTTGAGTGATTTTGTGTGAGTGTTTTTGTGTGTTTTTGTGAGTGTATTTTTGTGTGTTCTTGACTGTGTGTGATTTTGTGTGTGTGTATGTGTGTTTTTGTGTGTGTGTTTTTGTGTGATTTTGTGTGTGCGTGTTTTTGCGTGTTTTTGTGTGTGTGTTTTTGTGTTTGTGTGTTTTTGACTCATTTTGTGTGTGTCTTCTTGTGTGATTTCGTGTGTTTGTTTTTGAGTGTTTTGTGTGTTTTTGTGTGTTTTGTGTGTGTGTTTGTGTGTGTGTTTCTGTGTATGGTTTTTGTGTTTGTTTTTGTGTGTTTTTGAGTGTGTGTTTTTGTGTGATTTTGTGTGTGTGTTTTCGTGTGTTTTTGTGTGTGTGTGTTTTTGTGTGTGTTTGTTTTTGTGTTTTTTGTGTTTGTGTTTGTGTGCGTGTGTTCGTGTTTTCTTTGAGTGTTTTTTTGTGCGTGTGTTTTTGTGTTTGTGTGTTTTTGTGTCTGTGTTTTTGAGTGTGTCTTTTTATGTGATTTTGTGTTAATTTGTGTAGTGTGTTTTGTGCGTTTTTTGGTGTTTTGTTTTTGTGTTTTTTTAGTGTGTGTTTTTGTGTGTGTTAGGTGTGTGATTTTGTGTGTGTGTTTTTGTGTTTGTGTCTTTTTGTGTGTGTGTTTTTGAGTGTGTCTTTTTGTGTGATTTTGTGTTATTTTGTGTAGTGTGTTTTGAGTGTTTTTTGGTGTGTTTGTTTTTGTGTGTTTTTGAGTGTGTGTTTTTGAGTTTGTTTTTGTGTGTTTTTGAGTGTGTTTTTGGGTGACTTTGTGTGAGTGTTTTTGTGCTTTTTGTGTGTTTTTGTGAGTGTATTTTTGTGTGTTATTGACTGTGTGTGATTTTGTGTGTGTATGTGTGTTTTTGTGTGTGTGTTTTTGTGTCTTTTTGTGTGTGTTTTTGTTTTTGTGTGTTTTTGAGTGTGTGTTTTTGTCTGTGTGTTTTTCAGTTTGTGTGTTTTTGAGTGTGTCTTTTTGTGTGATTTTGTGTTTTTTGTCTAGTGTGTTTTTGTGTTTTTTAAGTGTGTGTTTTTGTGTGTTTTTGTGTGTGTTGGGTGTGTGATTTTGTGTGAGTGTTATTTTGTGAGTCTTTTTTTGTCTGTTTTTGAGTGTGTGTTTTGTGTGCGTGTGTTTGTGTGTTTTTGTGTGTTTTTGTGTGTGTGTTTTTGTGTGTTTTTAAGTGTGTGTTTTTGTTTGTTTTTGTGTGTTTTTGTGTGTGTTTATGTGTGTGTGTTTTTGTGTGTTTTTGTGAGATTTTGTGTGTTTGTTTTTGTGTGTTTTGTGTTTGTGTTTGTGTGTGTGTTTATGAGTGTGTCTTTTTGTGTGATTTTGTGTTTTTTTGTGTAGTGTGTTTTTGTGTTTTTTAAGTGTGTGTTTTTGTGTGTTGGGTGTGTGATTTTGTGTGTGTGTTATTTTGTGTGTCTTTTTGTGTGTGTCTTTTGAGTGTGTGTTTTTGTGTGTGTGTGTTTTTTGTGTGTTTTGTGTGCGTGTGTTTGTGTGTTTTTGTGTGTTTTTGTGTGTGTGTTTTGTGTGTTTTTAAGTGTGTGTTTTTGTTTGTTTTTGTGTGTTTTGTTTGTGTATTTGTGTGTGTGTTTTTGTGTGTGTGTGTTTTTGTGTTTGTTTTTGTGTGTTTTAGAGTGTGTGTTTTTCTGTGTTTTTGTGTGATATTGTGTGTTTTTGTGCGAGTGTGTTTTTGTGCGTTTTGTGTGTGTGTTTTTGTGTGCGTGTTTTTGCGTGTTTTTGAGTGTGTGTTTTTGTGTTTGTGTGTTTTTGAGTGTGTTTTTGACTCATTTCGTGTGTGTTTGTTTTTGGATGTTTTGTGTGTTTTTGTGTGTTTTGTGTGTGTGCTTGTGTGTGTGTTTTCTGTGTATGTTTTTGTGTTTGTTTTGGTGTGTTTTTGAGTGTGTGTTTTTGTGTGTGTGTTTTTGAGTGTGCCTTTGTGTGTGATTTTGTGTTATTTTGTGTAGTGTGTTTTTTGGTTTGTTTGTTTTTGTGTTTTTTTAATTGTGTGTTTTTGTGTGTGTTGGGTTTGTGATTTTGTGTGTGCGTTTTTGTGCTTGTGTGTTTTTGTGTGTGTTATTGAGTGTGTGTTTTTGTGTTATTTTGTGTAGTGTGTTTTTGTGTGTTTTTACGTGTGTTTTTACGTGTGTGTTTTTGTGTTTGTGTGTTTTTGGGTGTTTGTGTGTGTTTGTGTGTTTTTATCGGTGTGTTTTTGTGTGTTTTTGTGTGATTTCGTGTGTGTTTGTTTTTCTGTGGTTTGTGTGTTTTTGTGTGTTTTGTGTGTGTATTATTGTGTGTGTGTTTTTGTGTTATTTTGTGTACTGTGTTTTTGTGTGTTTTTGAGTGTGTGTTTTTGTGAGTTTTTGAGTGTGTCTTTTTGTGTAATTTTGTGATTTTGTGTAGTGTGTTTTTGTGTTTTTTTAATTGTGTGTTTTTGTGTGTTGGTGTGTGATTCTGTGTGTGTGTGTTATTTTGTGTGTCTTTTTGTGTTTGTGTGTTTTTGAGTGTGTTTTTGACTCATTTTGTGCGTGTGTGTCTTTTTGAGTGATTTTGTGTGTGTGTGTTTTTGTCGGTGTGTTTTTGTGTGATTTCGTGTGTGTTTGTTTTTGTGTGTTTTTTGTGTTTAGTGTGTGTATTATTGTGTGTGTGTTTTTGTGTGTGTGTGTTTTTGAGTGATTTTGTGCACTGTGTTTTTATGTGTTTTTGTGTGTGTGTTTTTGTGTTTGTGTGCTTTTGTGTGTGTGTTTTTGTGTGTTTTTGAGTGTGCCTTTTGTGTGATTTTGTGTTATTTTGTGTAGTGTGTTTTGTTGTGTTTTTTGGTGTGTGTGTTTTTGTGTGTTTTGTGTGTGTGTTTGTGTGTGTGTTTTGTGTGTATGTTTTTGTGTTTGTCTTTGTGTGTTTTTGAGTGTGTGTTTTTGTGTGATTTTGTGTGTGTGTTTTCTTGTGGTTTTGTGTGTTTTGGTTTTTGTGTGTTTTTGTGTGTTTTGTTTTTGTGTTTGTGTGTGTTTGTGTTTTTGTGTGTTTTTGAGTGTGTGTTTTTGTGTGTGTGTTTTTGTGTTTGTGTGTTTTTGTGTGTGTTTTTGAGTGTGTCTTTTTTGTGTGATTTTGTTTTATTTCGTGTAGTGGGTTTTGTGTGTTTTTTGGTGTGTTTGTTTTGTGTTTTTTTAAGTGTGTGTTTTTGTGTCTTAATGTGTTTGTTTTTGTTTTTGTGTGTTTTTGACTGTGTGTTTTTGTGTGTGTGTTTTTGTGTTTGTGTGTTTTTGTGTGTGTGTTTTTGAGTGTGTCTTTTTTGTGTGATTTTGTGTTATTTCGTGTAGTGGGTTTTGTGTGTTTTTTGGTGTGTTTGTTTTTGTGTTTTTTTAAGTGTGTGTTTTTGTGTCTTAATGTGTTTGTTTTTGTTTTTGTGTGTTTTTGAGTGTGTGTTTTTCTGTTTGTGTGTTTTTGTATGTTTTTGAGTATGTCTTTTTGTGTGATTTTGTGTTTTTTGTGTAGTGTGTTTTTGTATTTTTCTAAGTGTGTGTTTTTGTGTGTGTGTTTTTGTGTTTGTGTGCTTTTGTGTGTGTGTTTTTGTGTGTTTTTGAGTGTGCCTTTTGTGTGATTTTGTGTTATTTTGTGTAGTGTGTTTTTGTGTGTTTTTTGGTGTGTGTGTTTTTGTGTGTGTGTTTTTGTGTTTGTGTGTTTTTGAGTGAGTGTTTTTGTGTATTTGTGTGTGTGTTTTCTTGTGTTTTTGTGTGTTTTGGATTTTGTGTGTTTTTGTGCGTTTTGTGTTTGTGTTTGTGTGTGTGTGATTGTGTTTTTGTGTGTTTTTGAGTGTGTGTTTTTGTGTTTGTGTGTTTTTGAGTGTGTTTTTGACTCATTTTGTGCGTGTGTGTCTTTTTGTGTGATTTTGTGTGTGTATGTGTGTTTTTGTGTGAGTGTTTTTGTGTGATTTTGTGCGATTTTGTGTGTGTTTCTTTTTTTGTGCTTTTGTGTGTTTTCTTTGTGTATTTGTGTGTGTGTTTTTGTATGTGTGTGTTTTTTTATTTGTTTTTGTGTGTTTTAGAGTGTGTTTTTGTGTGTTTTTGTGTGATTTTGTGTGTTTTTGTGCGAGTGTGTTTTTGTGCGTTTTGCGTGTGTGTTTTTGTGTGCGTGTTTATGCGTGTTTTTGTGTGTGTGTTTTTGTGTTTGTGTGTTTCTGACTCATTTTGTGTGTGTCTTCTTGTGTGATTTCGTGTGTTTGTTTTTGAGTGTTTTGTGTGTTTTTGTGTGTTTTGTGTGTGTGTTTGTGTGTGTGTTTCTGTGTATGGTTTTGGTGTTTGTTTTTGTGTGTTTTTGTGTGATTTTGTGTGCGTGTTTTCGTGTGTTTTTGTGTGTGTGTGTTTGTTTTTGTGTTTTTTGTGTTTGTGTTTGTGTGCGTGTGTTCTTTGAGTGTTTTTTTGTGCGTGTGTTTTTGTGTTTGTGTGTTTTTGTGTCTGTGTTTTTGAGTGTGTCTTTTTATGTGATTTTGTGTTAATTTGTGTAGTGTGTTTTGTGCGTTTTTTGGTGTTTTGTTTTTGTGTTTTTTTAAGTGTGTGTTTTTGTGTGTTTTTGTGTGTGTTAGGTGTGTGATTTTGTGTGTGTGTTTTTGTGTTTGTGTCTTTTTGTGTGTGTGTTTTTGAGTGTGTCTTTTTGTGTGATTTTGTGTTATTTTGTGTAGTGTGTTTTTGTGTGTTTTTGTGTGTGTGTTTTTGTGTGTTTTTACATGTGTGTTTTTGTGTTTGTGTGCTTTTGTGTGTGTGTTTTTGTGTGTTTGTTTTTGTGTGTTTTTGAGTGTGTGTTTTTGTGTTATTTTGTGTAGCGTGTTTTTGTGTGTTTTTGTGTGTGTGTTTTTGTGTGTTTTTACATGTGTGTTTTTGTGTTTGTGTGCTTTTGTGTGTGTGTTTTTGTGTGTGTGTTTTTTTGTGTTTGTTTTTGTTTTTTTTAGAGTGAGTGTTTTTCTGTGTTTTTGTGTGATATTGTGTGTTTTTGTGCGAGTGTGTTTTTGTGCGTTTTTGTGTGTGTTTTTGTGTGCGTGTTTTTGCGTGTTTTTGAGTGTGTGTTTTTGTGTTTGTGTGTTTTTGAGTGTGTTTTTGACTCATTTTGTGTGTGTGTCTTCTTGTGAGATTTCGTGTGTGTTTGTTTTTGAATGTTTTGTGTGTTTTTGTGTGTTTTGTGTGTGTGCTTGTGTGTGTGTTTTCTGTGTATGTTTTTGTGTTTGTTTTTGTGTGTTTTTGAGTGTGTGTTTTTGTGTGTGTGTTTTTTGTGTGTGTGTTTTTGAGTGTGCCTTTGTGTGTGATTTTGTCTTATTTTGTGTAGTGTGTTTTTTGGTTTGTTTGTTTTTGTGTTTTTTTAATTGTGTGTTTTTGTGTGTGGGTTGTGTTATTTTGTGTAGTGTGTTTTTGTGTGTTTTTGTGTGTGTTTTTGTGTGTTTTTACGTGTGTGTTTTTGTGTTTGTGTGTTTTGAGTGTTTGTGTGTGTTTGTGTGTTTTTATCGGTGTGTTTTTGTGTGTTTTTGTGTGATTTCGTGTGTGTTTGTGTTTCTGTGTTTTGTGTGTTTTTGTGTGTTTTGTGTGTGTATTATTGTGTGTGTGTTTTTGTGTTATTTTGTGTACTGTGTTTTTGTGTGTTTTGTGTGTGTGTTTTGTGTATTTTTATCTGTGTGTGATTTTGTCTGTTCTTGTGAGTTTTTGAGTGTGTGCTTTTGTGTGTTTTGTGTAGTGTGTATTTCAGTGTGTGTTTTTGTGTGTTTTGTGTAGTGTGTTTTTGAGTGTGTGTTTTGTGTATGTGTTTGTGTGTGTATTTTGTGTGTGTGTTTCTGTGCTTGTTTTTGTGTGTTTTTGAATGTGTGTTTTTGTGTGATTTTGTGTGTGTGTTTTTGTGTGTGTTTGTTTTTGTGTGTTTTGTGTGTTTTTGTGTTTGTTTTTTGTGTGTTTGTGTTCTTGAGTGTGTGTTTTTGTGTGTGTTTTTGTGCGCTTTTGAGTGTGTGTGTTTCTGTGTTTGTGTGTGTGTTTTTGTGTTATTTTGTGTAGTGTGTTTTTGTGTGTTTTTGAGTGTGTGTTTTTGTGTGATTTTGTGTGTGTGTTTACGTGTGTTTTTGTGTGTTTTGTTTGTGTATTTGTATGTTTTTGTGTCTTTTTGTGTGATTTCGTGTGTGTTTGTTTTTGAGTGTTTTGTGTGTTTTTGTGTGTTTTGTGTGTTTTGTGTGTGTGTTTTCTGTGTATGTTTTTGTGTTTGTTTTTGTGTGTTTTTTAGTGTTTGTTTTTGTCTGATTTTGTGTGTGTGTTTTCGTGTGTTTTTGTGTGTTTTTGTGTTTGTGTTTGTGTGTGTGTGTTTGTGTTTTTGTGTGATTTTGTGTGTGTGTTTGTGTGTTTGTGTGTTTTTGTGTGATTTTGTGTTATTTTGTGTAGTGTGTTTTGTGTGTTTTTTGGTGTGTTTGTTTTTGTGTTTTTTTAAGTGTGTGTTTTTGTGTGTGTTGGGTGTGTGATTTTGTGTGTGTGTTATTTTGTGTGTGTTTTTGTGTGTTTTTGAGTGTGTTTTTGTGTGTGTGTTTTTCTGTTTGTGTTTTTTTGTGTGTTTTTGAGTGTCTTTTTGTGTGATTTTGTGTTTTTTTGTGTAGTGTGTTTTTGTATTTTTTTAAGTGTGTGTTTTTGTGTGTTTTTGTGTGTGTTGGGTGTGTGATTTTGTGTGTGTGTTATTTTGTGTGTCTTTCTGTGTGTGTGTTTTTGAGTGTGTGTTTTTTTGTGTTTGTTTTTGTGTGTTTTAGAGTGTGTGTTTTTGTGTGTTTTTGTGTGATTTTGTGTGTTTTTGTGCGAGTGTGTTTTTGTGCGTTTTGTGTGTGTGTTTTTGTGTGCGTGTTTTTGCGTGTTTTTGAGTGTGTGTTTTTGTGTTTGTGTGTTTTTGAGTGTGTTTTTGACTCATTTTGTGTGTGTGTGTTTTTGTGTGATTTCGTGTGGGTTTGTTTTTGAGTGTTTTGTGTGTTTTTGTGTGTTTTGTGTGTGTGTTTGTGTGTGTGATTTCTGTGTATGGTTTTTGTGTTTGTTTTTGTGTGTTTTTGAGTGTGTGTTTTTGTGTGATTGTGTGTGTGTTTTCGTGTGTTTTTGTGTGTGTGTTTTTGTGTGTGTTTGTTTTTGTGTGTTTTGTTTTTGTGTGTGTTTTTGTGTTTTTTTGAGTGTGTGTTTTTGTGTGTGTTGGGTATGTGATTTTGTGTGTGTGTTTTGTGTGTGTGTTTTTGTGTGATTTTGTGTTATTTTGTGTAGTGTGTTGTTTTTGTGTTTTTTGTGTTTTTTTGTGTGTTTTTGAGTGTGTGTTTTTGTGTGTTTTTGTGTTATATTGTGTAGTGTGTTTTTGTGTGTTTTTGTGTGTTTTTACGTGTGCGTTTTTGTTTTTTTTGTGTTTTGTGTGTGGGTTTTTATGTGTGTGTTTTTGAGTGTGTGTTTGTGTGTTTCGTGTGTGTTTGCGTGTTTATGTGTGTTTTGTGTGTGTTTTTTGTTTGTGTTTTTCTGTGTTTTTGACTGTGTGTTTGACTGATTTTGTCTGAGTGTTTTTGTGTGATTTTGTGCGAGTGTGTTTTTGTGCGTTTTGTGTGAGTGTTTTTGTGTCCGTGTTTTTGCGTGTTTTTTTGTGTGTGGTTTTGTGTTTGTGTGTTTGTGAGTGTGTTTTTGACTCATTTTGTGTGTGTGTCTTTTTCTGTGATTTCGTGTGTGTTTGTTTTTGAGTGTTTTGTGTGTTTTTGTGTGTTTTTTGTGCCTGTTTGTGTGTGTGATTTCTGTGCATGGTTTTTGTGTTTGTTTTAGTGTGTTTTTGTGTGATTTTGTGTGTGTGTTTTCGTGTGTTTTTGTGAGTGTGTGTTTTTGTGTGTGTTTGTTTTTGTGTGTTTTGTGTTTGTGTTTGTGTGTGTGTTTATGTTTTTTGAGTGTGTGTTTTTGTGTGTGTGTTTTTGAGTGTGTCTTTTTATGTGATTTTGTGTTATTTTGTGTAGTGTGTTTTGTGTGTTTTTTGGTGTGTTTGTTTTTGTGTTTTTTTAAGTGTGTGTTTTTGTGTGTTTTTGTGTGTGTTGGGTGTGTGATTTTGTGTGTGTGTTTTTGTGTTTGTGTGTTTTTGTGTGTGTGTTTGAGTGTGTCTTTTTGTGTGATTTTGTGTTATTTTGTGCAGTGTGTTTTGTGTGTTTTTTGGTGTGTTTGTTTTTGTGTGTTTTTGAGTGTGTGTTTTTGTGTTATTTTGTGTAGCGTGTTTTTGTGTGTTTTTGTGTGTGTGTTTTTGTGTGTTTTTGTGTGTGTGTTTTTGTGTGTGTGTTTTTGAGTGTGTGTTTTTATGTGATTTTGTGTTATTTTGTGTAGTGTGTTTTGTGTGTTTTTTGGTGTGTTTGTTTTTGTGTTTTTTTAAGTGTGTGTTTTTGTGTGTTTTTGTGTGTGTTGGGTGTGTGATTTTGTGTGTGTGTTTTTGTGTTTGTGTGTTTTTGTGTGTGTGTTTGAGTGTGTCTTTTTGTGTGATTTTGTGTTATTTTGTGCAGTGTGTTTTGTGTGTGTTTTGGTGTGTTTGATTTTGTGTGCAAACACACACACAAACAAAACACACAAACACACACACAAACACACACTCAAAAATACACACACAAAAACCCACACACAAAACACACAAAAACAAACAAAAACACACACTTAAAAACACACAAAAACACACACACAAAAACACACACTAAAACACACAAAAACACACAAATACACGCACACAAAACACACACGCAAAAACACATACACAAAAAGACACACAAAATAACACTCACTCAAAATCACACACCCAACACACACAAAAACACACAAAAACACACACTTAAAAAAACACAAAAACACACTACACAAAAAACACAAAATCACACAAAAAGACGCACTCAAAAACACACAAAAACACACAAAAACAAAAACACACAAAAAGACACAAAACACACAAAAACACACACACAAAAACACACATACACACACACAAAATCACACACAGTCAAGAACACACAAAAATACACTCATAAAAACACACAAAAACGCACAAAAACACGCACACAAAAACACACACACAAAACGCACAAAAACACACTCGCACAAAAACAAACAAAATCACACAAAAACACACAAAAACACACACTCTAAAACACACAAAAACAAACACAAAAACACACACACACAAAAACACACACACAAATGCACAAACAAAACACACAAAAACACATAAAACACACAAAAACACACACACACAAAATCACACAAAAACACACAAAAACACACACACAAAAACACACATACACGCACACAAAATCACACACAGTCAAGAACATACGAAAATACACTCACAAAAACACACAAAAACGCACAAAAACACTCACACAAAACCACTCAAACACTGTCAAAACACACAAAAACACAGAAAAACACAAACAAAAAACACACACACAAACACGCAAACACACACACAAACAAAACACACACACACAAACACACAATCAAAAATACACACACAAAAACCCACATAAAATAACACTCACACAATATCACACACCCAACACACACAAAAACACACAAAAACACATACTTAAAAAAACACAAAAAGACATTACACAAAAACACAAAATCACACAAAAAGACACACTCAAAAACACACAAACAGAAAAACACACACACAAAAACACACACTCAAAAACACACAAAAACAAAAACAAACACAAAAAGACACAAAAACACACACAGAAAAACACACATACACACACAAAATCACACACAGTCAATAACACACAAAAAACACAAACAGAAAAACACACACACAAAAACACACACTGAAAAACACACAAAAACACACACAAAATAACACACACACAAAATCACACACCCAACACACACAAAAACACACACTTAAAAAAACACAAAAACAAACACACCAAAAAACACACAAAACCCACTACACGAAATAACACAAAATCACACAAAAAGACACACTCAAAAACACACACACAAAAACACACACTCAAAAACACACAAAAACACAATCACACACACACACAAACACAAACACAAAACGCACAAAAACACACAAAATCCAAAACACACAAAAACACAAGAAAACACACACACAAATACACAAAAACACTCACTCAAAAACACACAAACACAAAAACACACACACAAAAACACACACAACAAAAATCACACAAAAACACACTACACAAAATAACACACAAACACAAACACACACACAAACACAAACACAAAACACACAAAAACACACGAAAACACACACACAAAATCAGACAAAAACACACACTAAAAAACACACAAAAACAAACACAAAAACATACACAGAAAACACACACACAAAACACACAAAACACACAAAAACACACAAAACACTCAAAAACAAACACACACGAAATCACACAAAAAGACACAAAAACATACAAATACACAAACAAAACACACAAAAACACACGTAAACACACACACAAAATCACACAAAAACACACACTCAAAAACACACAAAAACACACTACACAAAATAACACAAAAACACGCACACAAACACAGAAACACACACACTCAAAAGCGCACAAAAACACACACAAAAACACACACACAAAAACACACACTCAAAAACACAAACACACAAAAAACAAACACAAAACACACAAAACACACAAAAACAAACACACACAAAAACACGCACACAAAATCACACAAAAACACACACTCAAAAACACACAAAAACAAGCACAGAAACACACACACAAAATACACACACAAACACATACACAAAACACACACTCAAAAACACACTACACAAAACACACAAAAACACACACTCAAAAACTCACAAGAACAGACAAAATCACACACAGATAAAAATACACAAAAACACACACACAAAACACACAAAAACACAGTACACAAAATAACACAAAAACACACACACAATAATACACACACAAAACACACAAAACACAGAAAAACAAACACACACGAAATCACACAAAAACACACAAAAACACACCGATAAAAACACACAAACACACACAAACACTCAAAAACACACAAACACAAAAACACACACGTAAAAACACACAAAAACATACACACAAAAACACACTACACAAAATAACACAAAAACACACACTCAAAAACACACACAAAAACACACAAGCACAAAAACGCACACACAAAATCACACACCCAACACACACAAAAACACACAATTAAGAAAACACAAAAACAAACAAACCAAAAAACACACTACACAAAATAACACAAAATCACACACAAAGGCACACTCAAAAACACACACACAAAAAAACACACACACAAAAACACACACTCAAAAACACACCAAAACAAACACAAAAACATACACAGAAAACACACACACAAGCACACACACAAAACACACAAAAACACACAAAACATTCAAAAACAAACACACAGGAAATCACACAAAAAGACACACACACACAAAATGAGTCAAAAACACACTCAAAAACACACAAACACAAAAACACACACTCAAAAACACGCAAAAACACGCACACAAAAACACACACACAAAACGCACAAAAACACACTCGCACAAAAACACACAATATCACACAAAAACACAGAAAAACACACACTCTAAAACACACAAAAACAAACACAAAAACACACACACACAAAAACACACACACAAATACACAAACAAAACACACAAAAACAAACAAAAACACACACTTAAAAACACACAAAAACACACACACAAAAACACACAAACACACGCACACAAAACACACAAAAACACACACACACAAAAACACACACTCAAAAAGACACACACAAAAAGACAAACAAAATAACACACACACAAAATCACACACCCAACACACAAAAACACACACTTAAAAAAACACAAAAACACACTACACAAAAAATCACAAAATCACACAAAAAGACACACTCAAAAACACACACACAAACACAAACACAAAACACACAAAAACAAACACACAAAATCTCACAAAAACACACAAAAACACACACACATAAACACGCACAAAAACAAACAAAAACACACACTTAAAAACACACAAAAACACACAAAAACACACAAACACACGCACACAAAACACACACTCAAAAACACACAAAACAAGACACACAAAATAACACTCACACAAAATCACACACCCAACACACACAAAAACACACAAAAACACACACTTAAAAAAACACAAAAACACACTAGACAAAAAACACAAAATCACACAAAAAGACACACTCAAAAACACACAAACTGAAAAACACACACACAAAAACACACACTCAAAAACACACAAAAACAAAAACACACACAAAAAGACACAAAAACACACACACAAAAACACACATACACACACAAAATCACACACAGTCAATAACACACAAAAATACACTCACAAAAACACACAAAACGCACAAAAACACTCACACAAAGTCGCACAAAAACACACTCAAAAACACACAAAAACAAACACAAAAACATACACAGAAAACACACACAAACACACACACAAAACACAGAAAAACACACAAAACACTCAAAAACAAACACACACGAAATCACACAAAAAGACACACACACACACAAAATGAGTCAAAAACACAATCAAAAACACACAAACACAAAAACACACACTCAAAAACACGCACACAAAAACACACACACAAAACGCACAAAAACACACTCGCACAAAAACACACAAAATCACACTAAAACACACAAAAACACACACTCTAAAACACACAAAAACAAACACAAAAACACACACACAAATGCACAAACAAAACACACAAAACACATAAAAACACACACACAAAAACACACATACACACACACAAAATCACACACAGTCAAGAACACACAAAAATACACTCACAAAAACACACAAAAACACTCACACAAAATCACTCAAACACACAGTCAAAACACACAAAAACACAGAAAAACACAAACAAAAAACACACACAAAAACACGCAAACACACACAAACAAAACACACAAACACACACTCAAAAATACACACACAAAAACCCACACACAAAACACACAAAAACAAACAATAACACACACTTAAAAACACACAAAAACACATACACAAAAACACACACTAAAACACACAAAAACACACAAATACACGCACACAAAACACACACGCAAAAACACATACACAAAAAGACACACAAAATAACACTCACACAAAATCACACACCCAACGCACACAAAAACACACAAAAACACACACTTAAAAAACACAAAAACACACTACACAAAAAACACAAAATCACACAAAAAGACGCACTTAGAAACACACAAAAACACACAAACAGAAAAACACACACACAAAAACACACACTCAAAAACACACAAAAACAAAAACACACAAAAAGACACAAAACACACAAAAACACACACACAAAAACACACATACACACACACAAAATCACACACAGTCAAGAACACACAAAAATACACTCATAAAAACACACAAAAACGCACAAAAACACGCACACAAAAACACACACACAAAACGCACAAAAACACACGCACAAAAACAAACAAAAACACACAAAAACACACACTCTAAAACACACAAAAACAAACACAAAAACACACACACAAATGCACAAACAAAACACACAAAAACGCATAAAACACACAAAAACACACACACACAAAATCACACAAAAACACACAAAAACACACACACAAAAACACACATACACGCACACAAAATCACACACAGTCAAGAACATATAAAAATACAATCACAAAAACACACAAAAACGCACAACAACACTCACACAAAACCACTCAAACACTGTCAAAACACACAAAAACACAGAAAAACACAAACAAAAAAACACACACAAAAACACGCAAACACACACACAAACAAAACACACACACACAAACACACACTCAAAAATACACACACAAAAACCCACACACAAAACACACAAAAACAAACAAACACACGCACCCAAAACACACACTCAAAAATACACACACAAAAACCCACACAAAATAACACTCACACAAAATCACACAACCAACACACACAAAAACACATACTTAAAAAAACACAAAAAGACACTACACAAAAACACAAAATCACACAAAAAGACACACTCAAAAACACACAAACAGAAAAACACACACACAAAAACACACACTCAAAAACACACAAAAACAAAAACAAACACAAAAAGACACAAAAACACACACACAAAAACACACATACACACACAAATTCACACACAGTCAATAACACACAAAAAAACACAAACAGAAAAACACACAAAAACACACACTCAAAAACACACAAAAACACACACAAAATAACACACACAAAATCACACACCCAACACACACAAAAACACACACTTAAAAAAGCACAAAAACAAACACACCAAAAAACACACAAAACCCACTACACGAAATAACACAAAATCACACAAAAACACACACACAAAAACATACACTCAAAAACACACAAAAACACAATCACACACACACACAAACACAAACACAAAACGCACAAAAACACACAAAATCCAAAACACACAAAAACACAAGAAAACACACACAAATACACAAAAACACTCACTCAAAAACACACAAACACAAAAACACACACACAAAAACACACACACCAAAAAACACACAAAAACACACTACACAAAATAACACACAAACACAAACACACACACACAAACACAAACACAAAACACACAAAAACACACGAAAACACACACACAAAATCAGACAAAAACACACACTAAAAAACACACAAAAACAAACACAAAAACATACACAGAAAACACACACACAAAACACACAAAAACACACAAAACACTCAAAAACAAACACACACGAAATCACACAAAAAGACACAAAAACATACAAATACACACACACAAAATCACACAAAAACACACACACAAAAACACACAAACACACGCACACAAAACACACAAAAACACACACACACAAAAACACACACTCAAAAGACACACACAAAAAGACACACAAAATAACACACACACAAAATCACACACCCAACACACAAAAACACACACTTAAAAAAACACAAAAACACACTACACAAAAAAACACAAAATCACACAAAAAGACACACTCAAAAACACACACAAACACAAACACAAAACACACAAAAACAAACACACAAAATCTCACAAAAACACACACACATAAACACACAGAAAAACACACAAAAACAAACAAAAACACGCACACAAAACACACACTCAAAAACACACAAAAAAAGACTCACAAAATAACACTCACACAAAATCACACACCCAACACACACAAAAACACACAAAAACACACACTTAAAAAAACACAAACACACACTAGACAAAAAACACAAAATCACACAAAAAGACACACTCAAAAACACACAAACTGAAAAACACACACACAAAAACACACACTCAAAAACACACAAAAACAAAAACATACACAAAAAGACACAAAAACACACACACAAAAACACACATACACACACAAAATCACACACAGTCAATAACACACAAAAATACACTCACAAAAACACACAAAACGCACAAAAACACTCACACAAAGTCACACAAAAACACACACTCAAAAACACACAAAAACAAACACAAAACCATACACAGAAAACACACACAAACACACACACAAAACACAGAAAAACACACAAAACACTCAAAAACAAACACACACGAAATCACACAAAAAGACACACACACACACAAAATGAGTCAAAAACACACTCAAAAACACACAAACACAAAAATACACACTCAAAAACACGCACACAAAAACACACACACAAAACGCACAGAAACACACTCGCACAAAAACACACAAAATCACACTAAAACACACAAAAACACACACTCTAAAACATACAAAAACAAACACAAAAACACACACAAATGCACAAACAAACCACACAAAACACATAAAAACACACAAAAACACACACAGTCAAGAACACACAAAAACACACAGTCAAAAACACACATACACACACACAAAATCACACACAGTCAAGAACACACAAAAATACACTCACAAAAACACACAAAAACACTCACACAAAATCACTCAAACACACAGTCAAAACACACAAAAACACAGAAAAACACAAACAAAAAACACACACAAAAACACGCAAAGACACACACAAACAAAACACACAAACACACACACACAAACACACACTCAAAAATACACACACAAAAACCCACACACAAAACACACAAAAACAAACAAAAACACACACTTAAAAACACACAAAAACACACACACAAAAACACACACTAAAACAAGGGCAGCACGGTGGCACAGTGGTTAGCACTGCTGCCTCACAGCACCAGAGACCCGGTTTCAATTCCCGCCTCAGGCGACTGACTGTGTGGAGTTTTGCACGTTCTCCCCGTGTCTGCGTGGGTTTCCTCTGGGTGCTCCGGTTTCCTCCCACATTCCAAAGATGTGCGGGTCAGGTGAATTGGCCGTGCTAAATTGCCCGTAGTGTTAGGTAGGGGGTAAATGTAGGGGTATGGGTGGGTTACGCTTCGGCGGGTCGGTGTGGACTTGTTGGGCCGAAGGGCCTGTTTCCACGCTGTAAGTAATCTCATCTAATCTAAAAAAAACACACAAAAAAACACAAATACATGCACGCAAAAACACATACACAAAAAGACACACAAAATAACACTCACACAAAATCACACACCCAACACACACTTAAAAAAACACAAAAACACACTACACAAAAAACACAAAAACACACAAAAACACACAAACAGAAAAACACACACTCAAAAACACACAAAAATAAAAACACACAAAAAGACACAAAACACACATAAACACACACACAAAAACACACATACATACACACAAAATCACACACAGTCAAGAACACACAAAAATACACACAAAAACACACACACAAAACGCACAAAAACACACTCGCACAAAAACAAACAAAATCACACAAAAACACACACTCTAAAACACACAAAAACAAACACAAAAACACACACAAATGCACAAACAAAACACACAAAAACACACACACACAAAATCACACAAAAACACACAAAAACACACACACAAAAACACACATACACGCACACAAAATCACACACAGTCAAGAACATACAAAAATACACTCACAAAAACACACAAAAACGCACAAAAACACTCACTCAAAACCACTCAAACACTGTCAAAACACACAAAAACACAGAAAAACACAAACAAAAAAACACACACAAAAACACGCAAACACACACACAAACAAAACACACACACACAAACACACACTCAAAAATACACACACAAAAACCCACACACAAAACACACAAAAACAAACAAACACAGACACTTAAAAACACACAAAAACACACACTAAAACACAAAAACAAACAAACACACGCACACAAAACACACACTCAAAAATACACACACAAAAACCCACACAAAATAACACTCACACAAAATCACACACCCAACACACACAAAAACACACAAAAACACACACTTAAAAAAACACAAAAAGACACTACACAAAAACACAAAATCACACAAAAAGACACACTCAAAAACACACAAAAACAAAAACAAACACAAAAAGACACAAAAACACACACTTAAAAAAACACAAAAACAAACACACCAAAAAACACACAAAACCCACTACACGAAATAACACAAAATCACACAAAAAGACACACTCAAAAACACACACACAAAAACACACACTCAAAAACACACAAAAACACAATCACACACACACAAACACAAACACAAAACGCACAAAAACACACAAAATCCAAAACACACAAAAACACAAGAAAACACACACACAAATACACAAAAACACTCACTCAAAAACACACAAACACAAAAACACACACACAAAAACACACACACCAAAAAACACACAAAAACACACTACGCAAAATAACACAAAAGGCACACTCAAAAACACACAAAAACACACACACAAAAGCACACAAACACAAAAACACACACACAAAAACACACACTTAGAAAAATACAAAAACACACTACACAAAAAACACAAAATCACACAAAAAGACATACTCAAAAACATACAAAAACACACAAACAGAAAAACACACACTCAAAAACACACAAAAACAAAAACAAACACATTAAGACACAAAAACACACACTTAAAAAAACACAAAAACAAACACACCAAAAAACACACAAAACCCACTACACGAAATAACACAAAATCACACAAAAAAGGCACACTCAAAAACACACACACAAAAACACACAAACACAAAAACAAACACACAAAAACACACACTCAAAAACACACAAAAACAAAAACAAACACAAACACAAACACAAAACACACAAAAACACACAAAAACCAAAACACACAAAACCACAAGAAAACACACACACAAAATCACATTAAAAAAAACACTCAAAAACACACAAAAACAAACACAAAAACATACACAGAAAACACACACACAAACACACACACAAAACACACAAAAACACACACACCAAAAAACACACAAAAACACACTACACAAAATAACACAAAATCACACAAAAGGCACACTCAAAAACACACAAAAACACACACACAAAAGCACACAAACACAAAAACACACACACAAAAACACATAAAAACACAGTGCACAAAATAACACAAAAAAAACACACAAAAACACACACACAATAATACACACACAAAACACAAAAAACACACAAAAACAAACACACACGAAATCACACAAAAACACACCGACAAAAACACACACACACAAAATCACTCAAAAACACACAAACACAAAAACACACAAAAACACACACACAAACACACAAAAACACACTACACAAAATAACACAAAAACGCACAAAAACACACACTCAAAAACACACAAAAACACAAAAACAAACACACCAAAAAACACACAAAACACACTACACAAAATAGCACAAAATCACACAAAAAGACACACTCAAAAACACACACACAAAAACACACAAACACAACAACAAACGCACAAAAACACACACTCAAAAACACACAAAAACAAACACAAAAACATACACAGAAAACACACACACAAACACACACACAAAACACACAAAAACACACACTCAAAAACACACTACACAAAATAACACAAAAACACGCACACAAACACAGAAACACACACTCAAAAGCGCACAAAGACACACACACAAAAACACACAAGCACAAAAACACACACTCACAAATACACAAAAACACACACAAAATCACATAAAGACACACACACAAAAACGCACAAGAACACACACAAAAACACACATAAACACACACACAAAATCACACAAACACACAGACAAAACACACAAAGTCACTCAAAAATACACACACTAAAACACACACACAAAAACACAGAAAAACACAAACAAAAAAACAGGCACACACAAAACACACAAGCGCACACACAAAAACACACACTCAAAAACACACACACAAAAACACACACAAAAAATCATACACCCAACACACACAAAAACACACAAAAACACCCACTTAAAAAAACACAAAAGAACAAACACCAAAAAACACACAAAAACACACTACACAAAATAACACAAAATCACACAAAAGGCACACTCAAAAACACACAAAAACACAAACACACACAAGCACACAAACACAAAAACACACATGTAAAAACACACAAAAACACACAAAAACACGCTACACAAAATAACACAAAAACACACACTCAAAAACACACAAAAACAAACACACCAAAAAAACACAAAAACACACTACACAAATTAACACAAAATCACATAAAAAGACACACTCAAAAACACAGACACAAAAACACACAAACACAAAAACACACGCACAAAAAAACACTCAAAGAAAACACAAACACACGCACATAAACACAAACACAAAAAACACAAAAACAAACACACACAAAAACACACACACACAAAAACACACGAAAAAACACACACAAAAACCATACACAGAAACACACACACAAACACACACACACAAAACACACAAAAACACACAAAACACTCAAAAACAAACACACGAAATCACACAAGAAGACACACACAAAATGAGTCAAAAACACACAAACACAAAAACACACACACTCAAAAACACACAAAAACAAACAAAAACATACACAGAAAACACACACACAAACACACACACAAAACACACAAAAACACACAAAACACTCAAAAACAAACACACATGAAATCACACAAAAAGACACACACGCACAAAATGAGTCAAAAACACACTCAAAAACACACAAACACAAAAACACACACTCAAAAACACGCACACTAAAACATACACACAAAACGCACAAAAACACACTCGCACAAAAACACACAAAATCACACAAAAACGCACAAAAACACACACCCAACACACACAAAAACAGACAAAAACACACACTTAAAAAAACACAAAAACACACTAGACAAAAAACACAAAATCACACAAAAACACACACTCAAAAACACACAAACTGAAAAACACACACACAAAAACACATAAAAACACACACACAAATACACAAACAAAACACACAAAAACATATAAAAACACACAAAATCACACAAACACAAACACACACAAAATCACACAAAAACACACACACAAAAACACACTACACGAAATAATTCAAAATCACACAAAAAGACACACTCAAAAACACACACACAAAAACACAAACACAAAAACACACACACAAAAACACACACTCAAAAACACACAAAAACACAAACACACACTCAAAAACACACACACACACACACAAACACAAACACAAAAACATACACAGAAAACACACACACAAAAACACACACACAAAACACACAAAAAACACACACACCACAAAACACACAAAAACTCACTACACAAAATAACACAAAATCACACAAAAGGCACACTCAAAAACACACAAAAACACACACAAAATCACACAAAAACACAGTACACAAAATAACACAAAAACAAACACAAACTAAAACACACACACAATAATACACACACAAAACACACAAAATCACACAAAAACACACATTCAAAAACAAACACAAAAACCATACACAGAATCACACACACAAAAACACACAAATACAAAAACACACACAAAAAGACACACAAAATAACACGCACACAAAATCACACACCCAACACACACAAAAACACACAAAAACACACAAAACACACACTTTAAAAAACACAAAAACAAACACACCAAAAAACACACAAAACACACTACACGAAATAACACAAAAACACACGAAAACACACACACAAAATCAGACAAAAACACACACTAAAAAACACACAAAAACAAACACAAAAACATACACAGAAAACACACACACAAAACAAACAAAACACACAAAAACACACAAAACACTCAAAAACAAACACACACGAAATCACACAAAAAGACACAAAAACATACAAATACACAAACAAAACACACAAAAACACACGTAAACACACACACAAAATCACACAAAAACACACACTCAAAAACACACAAAAACACACTACACAAAATAACACAAAAACACGCACACAAACACAGAAACACACACACTCAAAAACACACACACAAAAACACACACTCAAAAACACAAACACACAAAAAACAAACACAAAACACTCAAAAACACACAAAAACAAGCACAGAAACACACACACAAAATACACACAAACACATACACAAAACACACACTCAAAAACACACTACACAAAACACACAAAAACACACACTCAAATACACACTACACAAAACACACAAAAACACACACTCAAAAACTCACAAGAACAGACAAAATCACACACAGATAAAAATACACAAAAACACACACACAAAACACACAAAAACACAGTACACAAAATAACACAAAAACACACACACAATAATACACACACGAAACACACAAAACAGAGAAAAACAAACACACACGAAATCACACAAAAACACGCAAAAACACACCGGTAAAAACACACAAACACACACAAACACTCAAAAACACACAAACACAAAAACACACACGTAAAAACACACAAAAACACACACACAAAAACACACAAAAACACACTACACAAAAA
>NW_026868187.1:0-2005 GCF_020745735.1 Hemiscyllium ocellatum | reverse complement strand
TGTGTTTTGTGTTTGTTTTTTGTGTTTTTGTGTTTTTGTGTGTGTTTTTGTGCGCATTTGATGTGTGTGTTTCTGTGTTTGTGTGCGTGTTTTTGTGTTATTTTGTGTAGTGTGTTTTTGTGTGTTTTTGAGTGTGTGTTTTTGTGTGATTTTGTGTGTGTGTTTACGTGTGTTTTTGTGTGTTTTGTTTGTGTATTTGTATGTTTTTGTGTCTTTTTGTGTGATTTCGTGTGTGTTTGTTTTTGAGTGTTTTGTGTGTTTTTGTGTGTTTTGTGTGTTTTGTGTGTGTGTTTGTGTGTGTGTTTTTCTGTGTATGTTTTTGTGTTTGTTTTTGTGTGTGTTTTTAGTGTGTGTTTTTGTCTGATTTTGTGTGTGTGTTTTCGTGTGTTTTTGTGTGTTTTGTGTTTGTGTTTGTGTGTGTGTGTTTGTGTTTTTGTGTGATTTTGTGTGTGTGTTTGTGTGTTTGTGTGTTTTTGTGTGTGTGTTTTTGAGTGTGTCTTTTTGTGTGATTTTGTGTTATTTTGTGTAGTGTGTTTTGTGTGTTTTTTGGTGTGTTTGTTTTTGTGTTTTTTTAAGTGTATGTTTTTGTGTGTGTTGGGTGTGTGATTTTGTGTGTGTGTTATTTTGTGTGTGTTTTTGTGTGTTTTTGAGTGTGTGTTTTTGTGTGTGTGTTTTTCTGTTTGTGTTTTTTTGTGTGTTTTTGAGTGTGTCTTTTTGTGTGATTTTGTGTTTTTTTGTGTAGTGTGTTTTTGTATTTTTTTAAGTGTGTGTTTTTGTGTGTTTTTGTGTGTGTTGGGTGTGTGATTTTGTGTGTGTGTTATTTTGTGTGTCTTTCTGTGTGTGTGTTTTTGAGTGTGTTTTTTTGTGTTTGTTTTTGTGTGTTTTAGAGTGTGTGTTTTTGTGTGTTTTTGTGTGATTTTGTGTGTTTTTGTGCGAGTGTGTTTTTGTGCGTTTTGTGTGTGTGTTTTTGTGTGCGTGTTTTTGCGTGTTTTTGAGTGTGTGTTTTTGTGTTTGTGTGTTTTTGACTCATTTTGTGTGTGTGTGTTTTTGTGTGATTTCGTGTGGGTTTGTTTTTGAGTGTTTTGTGTGTTTTTGTGTGTTTTGTGTGTGTGTTTGTGTGTGTGTTTCTGTGTATGGTTTTTGTGTTTGTTTTTGTGTGTTTTTGAGTGTGTGTTTTTGTGTGATTGTGTGTGTGTTTTCGTGTGTTTTTGTGCGTGTGTTTTTGTGTGTGTTTGTTTTTGTGTGTTTTGTGTTTTGTGTGTGTTTTTGTTTTTTTTTGAGTGTGTGTTTTTGTGTGTGTTGGGTATGTGATTTTGTGTGTGTGTTTTAGTGTGTGTGCTTTTGAGTGTGTCTTTTTGTGTGATTTTGTGTTATTTTGTGTAGTGTGTAGTGTGTTTGTTTTTGTGTTTTTTAGTGTGTGTTTTTGAGTGTGTGTTTTTGTGTGTTTTTGTGTTATATTGTGTAGTGTGTTTTTGTGTGTTTTTGTGTGTTTTTACGTGTGCGTTTTTGTTTTTTTTTGTGTTTTGTGTGTGGGTTTTTATGTGTGTGTTTTTGAGTGTGTGTTTGTGTGTTTTGTGTGTGTTTGCGTGTTTATGTGTGTTTTGTGTGTGTTTTTTGTTTGTGTTTTTCTGTGTTTTTGACTGTGTGTTTGACTGATTTTGTCTGAGTGTTTTTGTGTGATTTTGTGTGTTTTTGTGCGAGTGTGTTTTTGTGCGTTTTGTGTGAGTGTTTTTGTGTGCGTGTTTTTGCGTGTTTTTGTGTGTGTTTTTGTGTTTGTGTGTTTGTGTGAGTTTTTGAGTGTGTTTTTGACTCATTTTGTGTGTGTGTCTTTTTCTGTGATTTCGTGTGTGTTTGTTTTTGAGTGTTTTGTGTGTTTTTGTGTGTTTTGTGTGCCTGTTTGTGTGTGTGATTTCTGTGTATGGTTTTTGTGTTTGTTTTTGTGTGTTTTTGAGTGTGTGTTTTTGTGTGATTTTGTGTGTGTGTTTTCGTGTGTTTTTGTGATGTG
>NW_026868186.1:0-67491 GCF_020745735.1 Hemiscyllium ocellatum | reverse complement strand
AAGATTCTAAACAAATATTTCACTTTGGAACTTACTGTGGATAAAGACTGGGGAGCTCAGGGAACTAAACAGTGTTTGGTCCGATTACTATTGGAACACTGTGTGCAATTCTGGTCTCAATGCCACAGGAAGGATGTTGTGGAACATGAGAGGGTTCAGAAAAAATGACCAAGGATGTTGCCAGGGTTGGAGGTTTGCGCTTCAGGGAAAAGCCTGAATAAGCTGGGGCTGTTTTCACTTGAACATGGGAAGCTGAGAAGTTAACTGATAAAGGTGTTTAAAATCATGATGATCATTGATAGGGTCAATATCAAGGTCTTTTCCCCAGGCTGAGGGATCCCCAACTGACAGGACATAGCTTTAAAGTGCGAGGGGAACTTTTTAAAGGGAGCTAAAGGACAATTGGTTCCTGCAGAGTGTATGGAATAAGCTGCCAGAGGAAATAGTGAAGGGTGATAGAAATACATTTAAAAGGCATGTGGATGGGTGTATGAATAGGAAGGGTTTAGAGGGATATTGGCAAAGTTCTGGCAAATGTGACTAGATACGTCATGCAGGAGTTGGTCCGAAGGATCTGTTTCCATGCTGTACATCTCTATGAGCCAATGTCTTGAAATGAGTCCACATTATCGAAGAGGAGGTGCTGGAAGTTTTAAAACACCAAGGTAGATAAATCCCCAGGACCTGATCAAATGTAGCTCAGGACATTGTGGGAAGCTGGTGAAGACATTGTAGGGCCCCTAGCAGAGATATTTGTACCATGTGTGAGAGGCAGGTAGACTGGAAGGTGGAATTGTGGACAGTGAAGAAGGTTTTCTGAGATTACAAAAGGGATCCTGATGAAATGTGTGAATGGCTGAAAAACTGTAGATGGAGTTCAATCTGAATAAATGTGAGGGAATGCATTTGGTACAACAAACACGGGCAGGGCTTATACAATTAATGGTAGGTCCTTCAGGAGTGTTGTAGAACTCAGGGTTCAGGTACATAATTCTTTGAAGTTTGCAACATGGAGAGACAGGATGGTTAATAAAAAACTTGCTTGCCACACTTGCTTTCATTGCTCAATCCTTTGGTCCTCTTCTGGAATACTGTGTCCAGTTCGGGTCGCCCAGTTATAGGAAGGATGTTATTAAGCTGGAGAGGGTTCAGAGGAGATTTACTGGGATGTGGCTGGTTATGGAGGGTATCAGTTATAAAGAAAGGCTGGATAGGTTGGTATTTTTTCATTGAAACCTGAATGTTGACAGATGACCTCATAGAAGTTTATAAAATAATGAGGGAAATAGATAGAGTTAATGGGAGTTGTCTTTTCCCACGGTCAGGGGAGTTTCAAGACAAGGCACATTTTAAAAAAAAAGTACATGGGGACACATTGTCACACAGAGGATGGGATGCGTGTGGAATGAACTTCCCAAGGAAGGGATGAATGTGGGGACAATTACAATGTTAAAAGATATTTGGATTAGTACAGGAATAGGAAAGGTTTGAAGGGATATGATCCAGGAACAGGCAGGTAGGACAAGATCAGTTTTAGAGTATGGTTAGCATTAACCAAACAATGCGGTATGACTCTCTGACTATGATTATAATGTTGTGTCATTAATTAAGAAAGGCTGCAAGAGGAAGCCAGGGAACTACAGACTGATGACCAGACATCAGGGTGGGTCAGTTGTTGGAGGTCATTTTGCGAGGTAGGACTTACATGCATTTGGAAAGACAAGGACTGATTACGAACAGCCAGCATGGCTTTGTGCGTGGGAAAACATGTCTCACAAACTTGACTGGAGTTTGTTCAAGATGTGACTAAGAAGATAGATGAAGGCAGAGCAACAGATGTTGTTTCTGGCTTCAGCAAACCCTTGGTTAGGGTGCAGCATGATACATTGGTTAGTAAAGGTAGGTCACAAGGGATCAGGGAGAGCTAGCCAGCAATGGGATATACAATGGGATGACAGTGGGAGACAGAGGGTGGTGGGAGAGGGTTGTTGTTTAGACTGGAGGCCTCTGACCAGCAGTGTGCTGTGAGGATTGGTGCTGGGACCACTGTTGTTCATCATTTACATCAACCTTTTGAGTTAAAATAAAAGAGTCCCTGTTATAATGTTTGTGGATACAAAGATAAGTAGAAGAGTGGGCAGGGAATATAGTTCTTGAAGGGGATGGTAATCAACTGGGCCATGGGTCAAGGAATGAAAGATGGAGTTTAATTCAGGTGTTGAATTTAGTTCAGTCAAACCAGGAGGACTAATGCAGTTAATGGTAGGGACTTGGGCAGTGTTGTCGAACAGAGAGAGACCAAGGGGTGAAATTACATTGTTCCTTGGAAGTGACATCACAGGGGGACAGGGTGGGAAAAGCAGCATTTGGCACACTTGTCTTCATTGGTCAGAGCATTGAACACGAGTTGGAGATATTGGTAACATTGTCGTCATTATTTCTCCTGAGCAGAGGCGGCCACGGGGTGACCTTATAAAGGTTTATGAAACAATGTAGGGCCTAAGTACGGTGAATAGCCAAGGGTAGGTGAGTCCAAAGCTAGAGGCATAAACGTGGGGTGAGAGAGCAAGGATTTAAAGAGGGAGCTGAGGGGCAACATTTTCCACAGAAGATGGTGCATAGACGGAATGGACTTCCAGAGGAAATGGTAGAAACAAGTACAATTACAACATGGAAAAGGCACTTGGGCAGGTACATGGAGAGGAGAAGGTTTGAAGGGATTTGGAGAGAAAGTGAGGTCTGCAGATGCTGGAGATCAGAGCTGAAAATGTGTTGCTGGAAAAGCGCAGCAGGTCAGGCAGCATCCAAGGAACAGGAAATTCGACGTTTTGAGCATAAGCCCTTCATTCCTGATGAAGGACTTATGCCCGAACCGTTGAATTTCCTGTTCCTTGGATGCTGCCTGACTTGAAGGGATTTGAGCCAAACACAGGCAAACGCGACTCATTCCATTTCGGAAACCTTGGCCGAAAGGTCATGCCGCACAGAAACAGACCCGATGTTTCTAGTTATTGGAGGAGGAGACTACCGAGACAAGGCATGTTGTAGAGACTGAAGCAAGTTACAGCGATATGGATGGTCATCTGGACTGGAGGTTTCAAATATGTGAAGTAATTGGTGAGAGGGAAGGATGTGACAGAGATAGGAACTGTTATTGGTGTTAGAATGATTGAAGACACTGGTCCACAAGACAAGCCATCGATACAGTGTTGGAGAGGGAATAGGGAACAGAAAGATCTCAGGGAGCATTATCACCCTCTCATGGGAGGCCTGCTTTCCCCTCTGTTGTCCTGATGTTCACCAAGACAGCACAGGCCTGGATTGAAAAACTGGGAACTCCTGATGCTGTCCCAATACAACAAAACTTAAAGTAAAGGTGGTACCTGAGCCTGGGGTGTGTCAGTACTGTGCTCCTTTCCAGCATTATATCTATCTCATGTCCTGTTAGCTGATGTTTGGAGCACTCTCATTGCTCTCTGCTCTGTGCGCTGAGTGATCTTATCTGGTGGCAGAATTTATTGAAGGCTCCCGACCTCCCTGACCTTTGTCTCTCTGGCTGACCAACCATCTTCCCAACCAGCAGTTGTCAAGCCTATTGAGTCAGGAACTCCCTGGGTACCTGTAGAAGACACAGAAATAGGCAGAATGGGAAATTAGACTGATGCTATGAGGGTTACACATGTAGAATGGCACTGAGCCCACAGAGATCTGGAAAAACCCAGTCTCCAATCCTGGCCTGTGCTGCCTCATCTCTCTAGAGTGGAGAATTCTGTTGGCTCAGGATCTGGAGTAGCTACAAGAGTGAGAGATGGTGACAGGGACAGCTATTAGACCCACACAATGAGGGATACCACATAGAGTCATAGAGGTGTACAGCATGGAAACTGACCCTTCGGTCCAACCCGTCCATACCGACCAGATATTCCTACTCAATCTAGTGCCACCTGCCAGCACCCGCCCCATATCCCTCCAATACCTTCCTATTCATATATCCATCAAATGCCTCTTAAATGTTGCAATTGTACCAGCCTCCACCACATGATCTGGCAGCTTATTCCATACACATACCACTCTCTGTGTGAAAATGTTGCCCCTTGGGTCTCTTTTATACCTTTCCCCTCTCACCCTAAACCTATGCCCTCTAGTTCTGGACTCCCCAACGCCAGGGAAAAGACTTTGCCTATTTATCCTATCCATGCCCATGGAGCGACACTGAGTGATATCACCAGAGTACAGGATCAAACACTTGTGCTGGGATGCCCAACCTGTGAGAAGGTGAAGTGATGGCCTAGTGGCATTATTGTGAGACAATTTATCCAGAAACTCAGCAAATGTTCTCTGGACACAGGTTCAAATCCCACCATTGTAAATGATTGAATGTGAATTAAATGTTTCATGTCTTTAGTGAAGTAATCTAAGATGGGACTGGGATATCACAGGGATTACAGAACAACAGCTGAGGGAGGGACAGGACAGGCAGCTCAATGCCCCAGGGGACAGATGCTGCAGGAAGGACAGAAGGGGAGCTGAGAGAGGAGGAGAGCTGCTGGTTGTGATTGGGGTGAAACATCACAGCAGGGACTGAGAGAGGAGATTCCTGCGGGACCGCCCAGTGACGCTGTGTTCATGGAATTCATCAGGAACAATGGGGCTTCCCTTTCCTCTGATTGTTCTACAGACCCCGATAGCCCCGCCCTCCTGCACCTTGACCTTCTCAACATGGCGGCGCTGAGGCCCGCGCTCCCTCTTCCTCAAACAAATGGCGGCCGTGACCCTGAGCCGCTTCCCTGATCAGAGACCGCCACCTCCTTCCCCGGGCCTGGAGGGGCTTTTTTTTTTTTTTTTAACCTGTATCCCGCACTTGTGAGTTCTCTCCGCTCCTTTCTCCCAGCGAGGCTCCCACACCCCGGCTCTGAGCGCCGCTCTCTGAAGCCGATCGCAGCCGCTGCCGGAGAAAGCAGCTCCATGTCTCTCTCTGTCCTGATCAATGTGACACTGCGCATGCTCTACATAGGAACCAAACTGCGCATGTGCCTGAGGTTTATAGACAATGCCCACCCTGGGACTTTTGCTCTTCCCCAGAATAATTTTGCTAATCCTCTCTTCCACTTCCCTAGAACTCTGTGGAGGCCTATAAAAAAACTCCAAGCAGTGTGACCTCTCCCCTTCTGTTTCTAACCTCAGCCCACACTACCTCAGGAGACAAGTCCTCATGAAAAGCTATCTCAGCCACCGTTATACTATCCTCGACTAACATGACTTGCATGCACCCATTGCAGAGCTTCAAACTCCATGAGGCAGCCATACTCTCTATCACAGACAGACTCAGTCTGGAACCTCCTCTGTCCTTAAGACCTTATACACTGCCTGCACTCCTCCATTTCCCCTTTGCATGTTCCCTTTCCAACCTGCCCCATCTGCATCACTCCACAATTGGAAGTGTCAAGGGCAGAAGTCTGTCAAATCGTCTCCCTAACCTATTCTATCCTCCTTTAAGATTTTTTTGGAAATCATTCTGCTTAATCAATGTTTTGATCATCCATGAAGTACCTTAGGAGATTTGCCATTGTGAAAGATTCCATACAATATGAGTAGTTGTTGTTTTTGCCATACATTAGGAGAAACAGGAATGATGCATTCAAAATTCTACCAAGAAAGTCACTGATAGGTGCAGTGTATAGGCCACCAAATAATAACATCATATTGGGATGGGCAATAAACAAAGAAATAACTAATGCCTGTAAAAATGGTACGGTTATTATCATGGGTGATTTTAATGTACATGTATTTTGGTCAAACCAGCTTAGTCAGGGTAGCTATGAGGAGTTCATTAAGTGTATCTGTGATATTTTACTTGAACAGTATGAAATGGATCTACAAGGGAGCAAGCTATCCAAGATCTGACCCTCTGCAATGAGACAGGAATAATTAGTGACCTCAGAGTTAGGGATCCTCTCGGAAGAAGTGATCACTGTATGGTTGAATTTAATACATATGGAGAGTGTGAAGATAAAACCTAATACCTGGGTCCTGTGCTTGGACATGAGGAACTACAATAGAATGAGGGAGAACCTTGATAACGTAGACTGGAAACAAAGATTTTATGGTGGGACAGTTGATGAGCAGTGGAAGATTTTCAAAGACATTTTCCAAAGTCCTCAGCAAAGGTATATTCCAGTGAAATGGAAGGACTGTAAGAAAAGGTGTTCTCTACGATGGGTATCTAAGGAAAGTGATCAAATTGAAAGGCATACAAAGTGGCCAAAACCAGCATGAAACTAGAACTGGGAAAACTTTAAAGGTCAACAGAAAGCCACAGAAGAGTTACAAAGAAATGTAAGCTTGAACATGAGAAAAATAAACTAGCACAGACTATAAAGACAGATAGCAAATGTTTCTATAAACATAAATAATGAGAAAAGAGTGGCAAAAGTAAACGTTGGTCTTTTGGAAAAAGAGAAGCAGCATTTAGTTCCGGGACATCACAGTGGGGGATACTAATATCTTGCCAGTAATTAACAAAGACACAAAGGTAGGTGAGGATATGGAAGCTATCATTATTACAGAACACCTAGTTTTGGACTGTTGGAGGTAATTGAGCTAATAATAGAAAATTCTCTTTTCCCTGACAGAATGTATCCCAGGAGAAATAGCAAATGCACTGACAGTAATTTTCCAAAATTCACTGGACTTCATGGCAGTCTCAGCAGTTTGGAAAGCAGCAAAAGTGACGCCACTGTTTTAAAAAGGAGGTGGACAAAAGATGGGTAATTATACCCAGACAGCTTCTTCTCTATAGTGGGAATGATGCTTTGATCTATTATCAAGGAAGAAATAGCAGGGACTTGATAGAAATTGTCCCATTGGACAGATACAGCATGGGTTCATGAAGGGCAGGTCATGCTTGAAAAATCTTTTGGAATTCTATGAAGACATTTCAAGCAAGTTGGACAATGTGGACCCAGTGGATGCAGTGTACCTGGATTTCCAAAAGGCCTTCAAAAAGGTGCTGTGCAAGAGGCTGTTGCATAATATAAAGGTATATGGCATTAGGGGTATAGTATTAGCATGGATAGAAGATTGGTTGACTAACAGGAAGCAAAGTGTGGGGATAAATGCATATTATCCTGGCTGGCAATCAGTGACTAGTTGTGTGCCTCAGGGATCAGTGTTGGGACTGCGATTATTTAGAATTGATACAGATGATTTGGAGTTGGGGACCACATTTAGGGTGTTAAAGTTTGCTTATGACACGATGATGAGTAGCAGGACAAAGTGTGCGCAGGACTGTGGAACTTTGCAGAGGAACATAGATACATTGAGTGAGTGGGCAATGGTCGGTCATATGGAATATAATGTTCATAAATGTAATGTCATACTGTTTGGTTGGAGTAACATTAAAAGAGATTATTAATTGAATTTTAAAAAGTTGCATTTTTGCTAAGCAGAGGCACCTGAGTATCCTACTGCGTGAGGTTGGTCACCAGGTATAACAATCAATTCTGAAGGCAAATGCAATTTTGTCCTTCTATGCTGAAGGGATTGTGCTTAAAAGCAGATGTTATGTTCCAGCTGTATTGGGTGCTGGTGAGGCCACACCTGGAGTACTCCATGTAGTTGTTATCTCCTTAGTTGAGAAAGGATGTACTGGCACGAGAGGGGGTGCAGAGGAGATTAACTAGGTTGATTCCAGAGTTGAGGGGGTTGGCTTAACAGAGACGGAGTAGATTGGGATTATATTCATTGGAATTCAGAAGAATGGAAACATATAAAAATAATGAATGAAATGGATAAAATAGAAGTAGAGAGGATGTTTCCACTGGCAGGTGAATCTAGGACAAGATGGCATCACCTCAAGATTAGAGGCAGCAAATTTAGGACTGAATTGGAAGGAACTTCTTAACCTCAATGGAATTCATTGCCCAGGGAAGTAGTTGATGTTTGTACAGTAAACGTTTTTAAAGCTAAGGTAGCTTTTTTTCAAAACAGAAATAATTAATTAAAGAATACGGTGAGAACATGGGTAAATGGTTCTGTGTCCACGAAGTGATCAGCCATGATCTTATTGAATGGCAGAGCAAGCTCAAAGGGCAGGATTGTCTTCTCCTGTTCCTAGTTCTTATGTTATACAATTGATATGGTTAATGTAATTTCTGCAGTTTCATGCATTCACACACACACACACACCTCACACATATCCCACACACATACACACACACTCACTCACACACACCTACACACACACATACACACACACACTCACATACACTCACTCACACACGCACACACACACTCACTCACACTCACATACACTCACTCACACATACATACACACACTCACATACACTCACTCACACACACACACACACTCACTCACACTCACATACACACACTCTCACACACACACACATACACACACTCTCACACACATATACACACACACTCACTGTACTAAAACTGAGGTTTAATGAATAAAAACTAAATTATGAAACTAATGATCGACTAGGCCATAATGAAGCATGAACTAGAAGTCACCTCTGTTATGCCAGGAACATGGTAACCTTGGGCAAGAAACCAAGGAATGCTTCAGTTAGACACAGAGGGCAATATACAATGAAAGCTCTTTTCATGACATCAATAAATGTTATAACTAGTAGCAGAAATTGTAAAATAATATAACATTTTAATTAAAGAAATTGGCAGAGAAAAGCGTGAAATGCTTTAACCAATGGAATTGTCATTAATGATTTTTAATGTAAGAAAAATCCATAGCGTGAGATGTTTAAACCAATGAAATTATCACCAATGTATTTGAATGGAAAAATAATGTATAAGTATTAGTGCTGTAAAATCTCCCGTTGCGATTTCGAAGTCCTTTTTGGAACTCGCCCAATCTTCGAAGATTGAATAAACATCTGTTGCTCTGTCTGTGTGTGTCTCGCAGTATTTCGAATTGCCACGGGAAAAGTGACAGCCGGTGGGGATAAGGGCTGATACCAGTCAACTTGGAGTTCGCCTTTTTGAACTTAACCTTGTGGACAGTCTCCCTTGACACAAGGGTTAAAGGACAGTCCGCGGTTGGCAGAGTTCGGAGGCAGGACCCGGTTGTTCTGAATCAGATCCCTAGAGTTAGAATAGTTAGCCAAGTGTCAGGAACTATTCTCCGGAGATTCAGAAAGCCTAGACAGAAATCACTTATAACACATTCCTCCCTCACTCGTGACTTGGAGGTGCTGATGTTGGATTAGGATGGACAAAATTAAAATTCCCAGAACACCAGGTTATAGTCCAACAGGTTTATTTGGAAGCACTAGCGCTGCTGCTGCTTCATCAGGTGGTTGTGTGTTTTTAACTTTGTCCCTCACTCTTGTAACTTATGCAGAGCAACAAAAACCAGGAAGCAGTGCGCATGCTCCAGCCAACAATGGTCACAAGATGATTGATGTCAGCGGTGGACCAATGGAAGTACAGGGGCGGGGCTGGAGGACCTGGCGAGGCGGTTGGCCCTCCGACCAATCAGAGTGAATGAGAGGCGGGACTTGATTATACCACGTGATCATCCTCGCGGCTGTGCGGGCGGGGAGCTGTCGGTAAGGAAAGAAATAAACAGCAGCAAGCGGGAGGGAAATGGTGTTGGTCTGGCTGAGAGGTTTTGCGAACATTTGGTGCACATCGGAAAAGACAAATTTGAAATTTACAGTCTCGTTTTTGCAGTAAACCGGAAAATGCCTCATTTCGCGATTGACTCGAGTCAGTGCCGCCATCTTTATTCGGGGCAACGATTCACTGGACACGTGCAGCCGCCATCTTTGTAGGGGGCAAAGTTCAGAGGGGAGTATGTGCAGCTCTCCCTGATAGAGAGTCATGGGGCAGGATTTACACAGAGCACATTCACACACAGGGAAATGGATTTTTGTTTTTCGGTGGAATTGTTTCGTCATTCATTTAAATGATTTGGATGAATAGAGGCGGTACAGTTAGTAAGATTGCTGGTGACACCAAAATTGTTGGTGTTGTGGTCAGTGATAAAGGTTGTCTCAGAATACAATGGGATATTGATCAGATGGGCCAATGGGCTGGGGAGTGGCAGATAGGGTTTAATTTAGATAAATGTGAGGTGCAGCATTTTAGAAAAGCAAATCCGAGCAGGACTCACACACTGAATTGTAAGGTCTTGGAGAGTCTTGCTGAACAAAGAGACCTTGGAATGCAGGTTCACAGTTCCTTGAAAGTAGAGTCACAGGTCGATAAGACAGTGAGGAAGGCATTTGGTATGCTTCCCTTTGTTGGTCAGAGCGTTGAGTACAGGAGCTGGACAGGACATTGGTTAGGCCACTTTTGGAATATTGTGTGCAATTCTGGTCTCCCTATTATCAGAAGGAGGCACTGAAACTTGAAAGGTTTGAGAATTGATTTTCAAGGATGTTGCCAGGGTTGGAGGATTTGAGTTGCAGGGAGAGGCATAATAGGGACTGGGGCCATTTTCCCTGGAGTGTCATAGGCTGAGGTGTAATTTTGAAGAGATTTATATAATCGTGAGGGGCATGGATAGCGTAAATAGACAAGGTGTTTACCCTGGGGTGGTGGAGCCCAGAACTAGAGGATATAGGTTAAGGGTGAGAGGGGAAAATTCAACAGGGACCTAAAGGGCAACAAAAATTGTAACATTTCAAAGGCAGTTGAATAGGAAGGGTTCAGAGGGATGCCGGCCAAGTGCTGGCAAATGGGAATAGATTAGGTTCGAATATTTGGTTGGCATAGATGGGTTGTACTGAAGAGTCTGTTTCGGTGCTAGACATCTCTGACTGTGGGATCATAAAACTGCTCCGATTCGCCTCTGAGTACCTTGATGTCCACTTGTTCACTATCTAGCTTCCTCAGTCTCTGAGTGTATTTTTGCTCTGTTTAGTATTTTACTATTATGTTCACAGACCTTTCAGTAAATGAATTGTCCACTGCTGCCCGGCTCCTGACCATATTACAGAGGAGGTAGTACTGGATGTGTTGAATCATATCGAGGTGGATAAATCCCTGGGACCTGTTAAGGTGTATCCCAGACATTTGTGGAAAGCTAGGAATGTGATAGCAGTGCCCCTCCCTGAGATGTTTATATTGTCATTGGTGACAGGTGAGGTGCTGGAAGGCATGTGCCATTATTTAAAAAGGTGTTAACAAAAGGCCAGGGAACAAGAGAACAGTGAGCCTGAAGTCAGTGGCAGGCAAGTTGTTGGAATGGATTCTGAGGGACAGGATTTACATGTATTTGGAAAGACGAGGAATGGTTAGGGATAGATAGCATGGCTTTGTGTGTGGGAAATTCTCTCTCTAACTTGATTGAGTTTTTTTTTGAAGATGTGACAAAGATGATTGATGAAGGCAGATTGTGAATGTTGTCTATATGGACACTGAACGATGTTCCACAAAGCAGACTGGTTGGCAGGGTTAGAGAACATGAAATGTTGAGAGAACTAGCCATTTGGATACAAAACTGGCTTGAAGGTAGGAGGCAGAGGGTGGTGCAGAGGGTTGATTTGTGGACTGGAGGCCTGTGAGCAGCAGCGTGTTGCAGGAATGGATATTGGGTCCTTAAATAATTGACTTGGATGTGAATATGAGATATGGTCAGTAGGTTTACAGAAGACACCAAAATTGGAGGTGTAGTGGACAATGAAGAAGGCAGACTGGGTTCAATTTAGACAAATGTAAGCTGTTGGATTTTGGAAAGGCAAATCAGGGCAGGACTTATACACTTAATGGTAAAGTCCTTGGGAATGTTGCTGAACATAGAGACCATGGAGTGCAGGTTCATTGTTCTTGAAAGTACAGTCATACATAGGCAGGCTAGTGAAGGTGGGGTTTGGTATGCTTATATTTATTGGTCAATGCATTGAGTACAGAAGCTGGGGCGTCAAATTGTGGCTGGACAGGACATTGATTAAGCCATTTCAGGAATTATGTTTTAAGTTTGAAATCCCCTGTTCTGGGAAGGATGTTGTGAATCTTGAAAGAGTTCAGACAAGATTTACAAAGACTTTGCTAGGATTGGAGGATTTGGGCTACAGGGAGAGGCTGAATAGGCTGGGGTTAATTTCCCTGGAGAGTCAAAGACTGAGAGGTGACTTCATGGGGATTTATAAAATCATGAGGGGCATGGATACGGTGAACAGCCAGGGTCTTTTCCCCCCAGGTTAGGTGGGTTCAAAACAAAATCACATGGGCTTAAGTTGAGAGGGCAAAGATTTAAAACGGATCTAAGAGGCAAAGTTTTCAAGCTGTGTGTGATGTGTGTGTGGAATGAGCTGCCAGATGAAGTAGTGGAGGCTGATACAATTACAACATTTGAAAGGCATCTGATTGGGTACATGGATAGGAAGGGTTTCAAGTGATACGGACCAATCGCTGGCAAATGGGGCTCCAGTTGTTGAGGATTCCTAGTTGGCATGGACAAATTGGACCAAAGGTCTGTTTCTGTGCTGTACATCTCTATGACACTAATAAATGAAAATAAGATGTGTTCCTCTTTTGTGGAGAGCTAGCAGAAGCACAGATAATTGTTCTTGGAGCTGAGAAGGTTAAGCAGTGATTTTGATCAGCTGCAAATTTGTTTCTAAGATATTTAATTTGCAGAGAGAGGGGAATTGTTAACAATGTCACAGTTTTAGTAACTATTTTCAGGTAATTGGCAAATAATAAGTGAATATGTGAACATTATGTTCTTCAGTAAGTTCTGAGCATCTGGAATAGTCTGAACGGCAGCTGGACAGACTCAGCAATTATTCATAAACAGATTTGGAATTTTACCTTTTAAGGGAAGATTTGGGGTGCTATGGGCAAATGGGAAGGGAATTGGGACAGATTTGCAGCATTTCTAGAGGGAGAGAGTACAGCCCCAATGGGCTGAATAGCCCCCAGTCCCTGTGCTCTGTGATACTGTCCCATTCACTGTGAATGATGAAGCTCATCCCAGAGCAGGGAGAGGGAGGATCCCACCAATCATCCGGGGCCCATTGTGAGGTGAGTGATGTCAGCGCAGGCCAATAGGGCCAGAGGGCAGTACTGGAGGACCAGGTCGTACGAGTTTGTCCTCCAACCAATCGGAGTGAATGAGGCATCCTCAAGGTTGGAACTAAAGAAAGGCACATATCGCAGAGATTTGAGAAACTGGAGGACGTGAGATAGGGAGCGTTCTGTGGCTAGTGAGGAATTATATAAATAAGGAAGAGTTGTGAGGATGGTTTAGGTGACATTGATCAGGCGAGTTGAGGATGGAGGAATTTAGGGATCGTGAGGATTAGAGTCATAATGTTATACAGCAAGGAAACAGGCCCTGTGGTCCAACCAGTCCATGCCGACCATAATTCCAAACTGAACTAATTGTACCTGCCTCCGCTTGGTCCACATCCATCCAAATATTTCCTATTTATGTACTTATCTGAATGTCTTTTCAATATTGTAATTGTATTCACAGCTACCACTTCCTCTGGAAGTTCATTCCACACGTGTATCTTTTTTATTAAAACCTTCATGTATTTTCTCAAATCTTTCTCATTTCTTCTCAAAATGAATGCACCCGAGTTTTGAATCCCCCTCCCCCGGCTATTCACCCTGTCTACACTCTTTCTAATTTTATAAACCTCTAATAAGCTCACGCCTCAACCTCGTGCACGCCAGTGAAAAAATTCCCAGCCTATCCAGCCTCTCCTTAGAACACAATCCCTCCATTCATGGCAACATGCTGGTAAATCTCTTCTGAACCTGCTCCAATTTAATAATCTCCTTCCTATAACAGCACAACCAGAACTGGACAGAGTATTCCAGAAGAGGCCTCCCCAACATCTTGTACATCCCCAACATAACGTCCCAACTCCTGTACTCCAAGGTCTGAACAATCAAGGTAAGTGTGCTTAGCACCTTATTAACCACCCTGTCTACATGTCACACAAACTTCAAAGACGTGAAGCCCTCGATCTCTTGTTCCCATATCACTACTCAAGGCCCTACTTTTATTGAGAGTAAGTCCTGCCCTCGTCTGTTTTGTCAGGATGCTATATTTTGCATTTATTCCAATCCAAAAAAATTGAGTATGAAGGCAGTAGGGGTATAATTAAGGGGGAAATCAGGAGGCAAAAAAGGGACGTGGGATTTCTTTGGCGAATAGGTTTAAGAATAATCCGAAGGGCTTCTATAAATACATGAAGAAAAAAAAGGCTAACTAGGGAGAAAATAGAGACCTTCCAAGATCAGCAAGACAGCCATTGTGTGGAGCTGCAGGCGATGGGCGAGATAGGAAACCAGTGTTTTGCATCAGTGTTTACTGTGAAGAAGTACATGGGAGATATAGAATGTGAGGAAATAAATGGTGACATCTTGAAAAATGTCCATATTACAGAGGAGGAGGAGATGCTGGATGAGTGGCTAAGGAGCTGGTGCAGGGGAAAGGATTCACATTTTTTTTGGATCATTGTGATCTCCTCTGGAGTAGAGTTGACCTGCATAAGAAGGATGGATTGTACCTGAATTGGAAGGTGTTAACATTCAGACAAGGAGATATTAGTGATACTCGGGAGGCATTAAACCAGTGAGGGAGTGGGTGTAAACCCAATAAGATAGTGAGGAAAGAGTATGTCTGAGACTGGTACAGTTCAGAAGTCAAATAGTCAAGGCAGGCAAGGGCAAGGCACAGAATGAAGTCGGACTGAGCAGTTGCACTGCATTTACTTCAATAGAAGAGGCCTGACAGGGAAGGCAGATGAGCTCAGGGTATGGTTTTGAACATGGCACTGGGATATTATAGCAACTACAGAGGTATCACTCGGGGATGGATAGGACTGGCAGCTTAATGTTCCAGGGTATAGATGCTATAGGAAGAATAGAAAGGGGGACAAGAGAGGAGGGGGAGTAGCATTTTTGATTCAGGATAGCATTATGTTTTTGATTAGGGAAGATATTGCTGGGAGTACGCCCATTGAAGTTATTTCGTTGGAACTGGGAAATAAGAAAGGGATGACCACCTTATTGGGGTATTCTGCATGAATTTTGTCTGGGTTCTCTGGTTTCCTCCCACAGTCCAAAAATGTACAGGATAGGTTGGATTATCCAGGCTGAATTGTCCAGTGTTCAGGGATGTGCAGGTTGGGTGGATTGTCCAGGCTGAATTGTCCGTAATGTTCAGGCATGTGTAGGTTGGGTGGCCCTGGGAAATGCAATGTTACTGGGGGAGGTGAGGAGGCTCTCAGGGTCAGTATCAGTGTGATGGGCTGAATGACCTGCTTCCACACTGTTGGGATTCTCTGATAATTCTACTAGTTTTAAAATAGTTACAGAAAATAATAGACCAGATCTACAAGTTAAGGTTCTGAATTGGACAAAGGCTGATTTTGATAGCACGAGGCAAGAACTTTCACCTGGCCCCTCCAGCCTGCTCTACCATTCAATAAGATCAGGGCTGATCTTTTCATGGCCTCAGCTCCACGTTCCCGATCTCCCACCATAACCCTTAATTCCTTTCCTGTTCACAAATCTACATTTTGCCTGAAAGGCATTCAAATGCTGCAGTCAGCAGGGAACACCACAGATTCACAACCCTTTAGCTGAAGAAGCTCCTCCTGATCTCAGTCCTAAATCTGCTCCCCCTTATTTTGAGGCTCTGGAGTTGGACCCGTCCCCAGTGGAAATATCCTCCCTGCTTCTGTCTTATCTCCTCCCCTCATAATTTTATTTGTTTCCTATCCAACGTCCTATTCTTCTAAATTACAATGAGTATAGAACATGTTTTCTCAATCTCTCCACATACACCAACCCTCTCAACTCCCAACTCAAACTAGTGACCCTCCTCTGCACTCCCTCTAGTGCCAGTACATCCTTGCTAATGTAAGGGGATCAAACCTGTACACAGTACTCCAGGTGTGGCCTCCCCAGCCCCCTGTACAGCTGCAGCATAACCATCCCTCTGGCAATGAAGGACAATATTCCCTTCACTGCCTTAATGACCTGCTGTACCTGCAAACCAGCTTCCTGTGATTCATACACCAGGACACCCAGCTCCCTCTGCACAGCAGCCTGCTGCATGTTTTCATCATTTCATCATCCGGTTTGCTGTTAGTCCGACCAAAATGGATGACCTCACATATCCCAACATTGTCCTCCATCTGCCAGATCCTTACCCACTCACTTAATTGATCTGTATCCCTGTGCAGACTGACAGTGGACTCTGCAGACATTGCTTTACTCATCTTTGTATCAAATGTGAACTCTGACACCGTACACTTGGTCCTCAATTCCAAAACATTTGTGTAAATTGCAAACAGTTGTAGTGTCAACACTAATCCAAACACCCATTTATCCCCATTATTTATTATGTTGGTGAACCGATCCTGTATCAATGATAATTACCCATAATGTTGTGCATCTTTACCTTATACAGCAGCCTTTTGTGTGGCAACGTATCGAATACCTTCTGGAAATCCAGGTACACCACATCCACCGGTTCCCCTTGTCCAACGCGCTCATTGTATCCTCAAATAATTCCAGTAAATCCATTAAACGTGACCTGCCTTTCATGAATCCATGCTGTGTCTGCGAAATGAGACAATTTCTACCCAGATTTCTCACCACTACTTCCTTGAGAGATTCAAGCATTTTCTCCACTGCAGAAGTTAAGCTAACGGGTCCTTTTTGAAAAATAGTGGCACCAATTTGCAGCTTCCAGTCTGTCAAAACCATCCCAGAATCCAACAAATTTTAGTGAATTATCACGAGTTTGTTATTCTTCCCCCCCCCCCCCCCCCCCCCCCCCCCCGCCCACCCCCATCTCCTTTCGTCCCTCGAATGCATTCCATCAGGGCCAGGAGACCCAGCTACCTTGAGGCTGTTATCTTTCCCAACATTGCCTCTTTACTGGGAGTGATTGTTTCTCTGTCCTCATCTGCTATTGCCTCCACAGGCCTGCCAGAATGAGAGTATATAGACAGTATGTTCCTGTTAAGGCCAAGGCTGGGAGGTGTAGGGAATGCTGCCTGTCGAAAGAAATTGAGGGCCTGGTCAGGAAAATGAAGGAGGCATATGGCAGGTACAGAGAGCTGTGTTTGTGAGAATCCCTAGAGGAGTATAGGGGCAGTAGGAGTATACTCGAGGTAAACCAGGAGGGCAAAAAGGGGATATGAGATAGCTTTCGGAAATAGGTTTAAGGAGAATCCAAAGTGATTGTACAAACACACCAAGGACAAACGAGTAACCAGGCAGAGAATAGGTACCTGCAAAAATCAAGGCTGTCTGTGGAACCGCAGGAGGTGAGAGAGGTTCTGTGTGAGCGGAGAGGTTTTACAAACACAATGTGTGCATCGGAAAACACATATTTTGTAACATCCCAGTCTCGTGTTTTCAGTAAATGGGGAATTGCCTCAGTGTGGCTGCAGGTATGTGTACGCGTCACCATCTTTATTCGGGGCAAGAATTCACTGGATACATGCGGAACTGCCAGCTTTGTAGGGGGCAAGGTGCGGCCAGGCGCATGTGCAGCCTTTCTGTGGTACAGAGTCATTGGGCAGGATTTACAGAGCACATTCAAACTCAGAGAAATGGATGTTTATTTCTGGATTTGTTTTGTCATTCATTTAAATGATTTGGTATCGGAAATGAGTTTGCAGGTCATACAAAATTGGAGGTATTGTGGATAATGAAGAAGGTTACCTCAGATTACACTGAGATATTGATCAGATGGGGTTTAATTTAGATAAATGTGAGGTGCTGCATTTTGGAAAAGCAAATCAGTGCAGGACTTATACACTGAATGGCCAGGCCCTGGAGACGTTTGCGGAACAAAGAGACCTTGGACTGCAGGTTCATAGTTTCTTGCAAGTCAAGTTGCAGGCAGATAGGATGGTGAAGAAGGTGTTCAGTTTATATTCCTTTATTGGTTCGAGCATTGAGTACAGGATGTGGGAGGTCATGTTGCTGTACAGGGCATTCGTTAGGCCACGTTTGGAATATTGTGTGCAGTTCTGGCCTGCCTCCTATCAGAAGGGTGCTGTGAAACTTGAAAGGTTTCAAAAAAGACTTCCAAGAATGTTGTTAGTGTTGGAGGATTTGAGGTTGGAGGCTGGGCTGTTTTCCCTGGAGTGCAATAGGCTGAGCTGTGATGTTATGGAGGTTTATACTATCAAGAGGGGCATGAATGGAGTAAATGAACAAGGTGTTTTCCTTGGAGTGATGGTGTCCAGAAGTAGAGGCATTGCTTTAGGATGAACGGATAAAATTTCAAAGGGGCCGAAAGGACAACTCTCATGCAGTGGGTGGAATGAGCTGCCAGAGGAAGTGGTGGAGGCTAGTACAGATAAAACTTGTTAAAGGCGTCTAAATAGACACATGATATGATGAGTAAGCGTTTACAGGGATATGGGCCAAGTGCTGGCAAATGGGAATAGATTAGGTTCAGATACCTGGTTGTCATGGATGAGTTAGACCGAAGAGTCTGTGTCGGCGCTATACATCTCTATGACTGTGGGATCATAACAGCTTATACTGTTCTGCTTCATCTCTGGGCTCCCTCATGACCACTTTGTTAATGTCTAGCTTCCTCAGTCTCGAACAATGGGTGTATTTTACTATTACTTTTACAGACATTTTTATACGTTAATTTTTCACTGCCGCCCAGCCCCTGACCGTGCGCTGCTTATTAATTTTTTTTCTGGAAAATTTTTGACAGTCAAGAATTCTTTTTTTCCGATGAGCAAGTGTATTTTCCTTCCGTTTCTGACTATAAATTCTGCATCATTTTCGTTCCCTGTAATCCGTTTTGCACTCCCTGAAACATCAACTGTGTTTCTCCTTCCACAGATCCCAGTGATTAATGCCAAAGCCCTGTTGCCTGGGGAGAGGGTGATGTTTGACTTTCTTGTACAGCTGCAGTTTGTGTGGTGAAGGTGCTCCCACAATGTGGTTGGGTAAGAGACATTACAGATTATTCATTACAGCAACAGTGATGATTTGAAGATAATGTCCAAATCAGGAACAGTTTGTAGTTTTATTATCATGCTTATAATTTCACAAAAATATTATTGGGAACTTTAGACAAGGCCAGAGAAGTAGGTTTTGAGGAATGTCTTAAAGGAGGAAAGCAGATCTGTGAGGTTTTGGCTGTGAATTTCAGACCTTGTTGCTTTGGCAACTGTAAAAGCAGCCACCCAGGTGAGGTAATGAATTAACAGATCATTGGGAGTCTCGAACAGAATGGGTTGTCGAGTTCTCAAAGGGTGTGTGATGCAGCGAGCTAGGGATGGTCACAACCAGGAATTATATCAAGGGTGAGAATTTTAAATTGAGGGATGTGGGCCGGATTCTGGCAGGTGAGACTAGATTGGGTTGGGATATCTGTTCGGCATGGACAGGTTGGGTCGAAAGGTCTGTTTCAATGCTGTACATCTCTGTGGCTCTATGTTGTTGATTATGAATAGCAGCCTTTTGATGGATCAACAAGTTTTGGTACGAGGAAGTACTTGGGCAGAGATTTAGTTTTTCTTGGGATAACAGGGAGGTTGAATGTGGGAAGTTGGCCAGGAGTGTGTTTGTATAAGGAAGTCTGGAGATAACACAAGGTGGATGAGAGTATATGAGCTAGTACAGTGTTAGAATCAGCTCGAAATAGTGGTCTTGTCCCCCTCACCTCACCACACCTCTGGGATTCAGCTGGTTGTCAGGTTGTGAATCAGGCAGTAACACAATCGGGAGCTGAGTGGCCATGGTGGAGCCTGAAATGAGTGTCACTCAGCTGGCTGTTGCTGAGCAGCTGCTGCTTGGTAGCCCTGTTGGTGACATCTTCCATCACTTTACTGCTGATCGAGTGTGGACTGACGGAGGGAAATTGGCTTGGTTGGATTGCCCTGTGTTTTCTGTTGAACATGCCTGGGCAATGTTCCACAATGTCAGTAGATGCCAGTGCTGGAGCGGTACTTGGCTTGGCGGGTGGCAAGTTCTGGAGCACAAGCCATTAGTATTATTGCCAGGATATTGGCAGGGCCCGTAGCCTTTGCACTACTTAACCACTTCTTGATGTTATTCAAACTGAATGAAACTGGCTTAAAACTCACATCTGTGATGTTGGAAACCACTGGAGAAGGCTGAGATGGAGCATCCCACTTCTGGCTGCAAATGCTGTTGACTTATCTGGTGCATGGATGTGTGAGGCCCCTCCATCAGTAAGGGTGGGGATATCTGTGATGCTTCCTGCAGTGAGTTGTTTTATTGTCCATCACCGTTTACAACTGGGTGTGGCAGTACTGCAGAGCTCTGATCTGATCCATTGGTTGTGGGATCAATTAGCTCTGTTGCTTGGTGCTGATGCTGTTTGATATGCAGATGGTTCTGTTTGGTAGCTTCACCAGGTTGGCACTTCATTTTTAGTTATGCCTGGTGCTGCTCATGGCATGCCCTCCTTTCCTGTCCTTTGTGATGGGTGAGAGCAGGATTTACAAACCCATGAGATTACAGATTGTGCTGGAGTACAGTTCTGCTGTTGTTGATGTCCCACAGTGCCTCAGGGAGATCCAATTTACGTTCCTACATCTCATCAAAGTCTGTCCCATTTAGAACGGTGATAGTGTCACTCAACACAATGGAAGTTTTTCTCAACTTTAAGCCAAGACTTGTGTCTCCAAAAAGAATGTGCAATGGTCGCTCGTACCGATACTGTCATGGACAGATGTATCTGTAGCTGGTCAGTTCATAACAATGAGATCAAGTATGTTTTTCCCTGTTGTTGGTTCCCTCACCACCCACTGCAGACTCAGTTGAGCAGCTATATCCTTTAGGACCTGACCAGCTCAGTCAGTAATTCTGTTGCAGAGCTAGTCTCGATTGTGGACATTGAAATCCTGTACCCAGAGTACGTTTGACACCATTTTACTTCCTCAGTGCTTCCTCCAAATGTTGTTCAACATGAAGGAGAAGTGATTCATCAGCCAAGGGAGGACGGAGCGTGGTAATCAGCAGGAGCCATGAGACTTCCTGGTGTCCGGAGTCAATGCTGAGTACTCAGAGGGCAAATCCTCCCTGTCTGTGCCACCACCTCTGCCTGGTCTGTCCTGCTGGTGGGACAGGACATATCCAGAGATTTCAGGAGAAAGTGAAGACTGCAGATGCTGGAGATCAGAGTCGAGAGTGTGTTGCTGGAAAAGCACAGCAGGTCAGGCTGATGAAGGGCTTAGGCTCGAATCGTCGATTCTCCTGCTCCTCGGATGCTGCCTGAGCTGTTGTGCTTTTCCATCACCACACTCTCGATATCTAGGGACGGTGATGGTGGTATCTGGTCATTGTCTGTAAAAGGGCTCCTGAAGAAGGGCTCATGCCCGAAACGTCGATTCTCCTGCTCCTTTGATGCTGTCTGACCTGCTGCGCTTTTCCAGCAACACATTTTCAACATTGTCTGTAAGAGTTGATTCCATGAGTATGAGTATGTCAGGCTGTTCCTTGATTGGTCTGTGAGACAGCTCTGCACATTTTGACACCAAACTCCAGATGTTAGTCTGGAGGACGTTGCACCATCGAGAGGGCTGATTCTGTGGTTGTATTTTCTGGTGCCTTGTCAGATGCTGAGTGGTCCATCCAGTTTCATTCCTTTGTTGAGACTTTGCAGTGATGAATACAGTGAGTAGCTGGCTGGGCCACTGTCGGGTTGGCAGGATATTTTTCCACCATTGACAATGGTTCCATGGAGATTAGGAGATTCCTAATTCCAGTTATTTTTTCTTGAATTCAGATTCCACCATCTGCCAAGTTGGGATTCGAACCAGGATTTCTGTCATTGGTTTTAATATTTTGGGTAAAAGTTAAATACATTCGGTTTGTTCACTCACTTTAAATATCACTTACCCAGGTTTTGTTTCTTTGTGAAACACTGTCCATCATCCTGTCTCCTCCATCCTTCTCACCACCAACAAGATCAAGGAGCACATGGAGTTTCTCTGTCACTAAGACTGAGACAATCCGATCTGCTGCTTCCCTCCCTCCCACTGAGTCAAACTGCCTCACGTGGTGTTCCCGGATTTTGTCCAAACTTTCTCCAATCCCGGTCAAGCCTTATCAGAGCTCATCTTGACCCTTTTACCCTCATCTCAGTAAACCATAGAGTTTCCACCTCTCTTTTCTCCCCCTCCTCATCAGTCTCCGTCACCGATTCACAGATATTGTTCCTTGTTCTGTCTTTTCTGGTTATGTCCTTCTCTCCCATTCTGTGAAAAACTAATATTTGACCTCATGGTTGTTGAAAAATCCTGCTCCATCTCCACTCTCCCTTTCCTTTCTGAATTCCTTGCATTTGGTGTCCCTCATGGATCTATCCTTGGCCCCTCTTGTATCTCCTCTACATACTGACAGGAGGTGACATTGTGCAGAAGCACCATGTTGGGTTTCACATGTACACTGACAATGCCCAGCTCTCCCTCCCCGTCATCCCTCTCCATTACTCCACTGTTTCTCAGTTATCAAGCTGCTAACCACATTCCCACTACTCGATTAGGTGCAGTTTCCTCCAATGAAACATTGTCATGGTTAAACCCGTTGCCTGACCAATTCCTTTCCCTTACTGCTGAGCCCCTCCCTCTCACTGAGAACTATACAGCAGAACTACACTCTTCACAATATTGCAGTTGTTTCTGACGCGAAGCTGACCTTCTGATTAGACGTTTACACAATCCCAAACACCAGGAATTCCAATCTCTTAAACGTTGTTTGTCCCCTCCTCACTCCAGCTCCATTGCTACTGAAACCCCTTACCCGTGTCTGTGTTGCCTTAAACGTGATGAATCCGAAACAGAACCCTTGATTCTGTGACTGGCTCAGAATCTGGTTTCAGACTCCCCCCCCCCCCCCCCCCCTCAGTATTTACCCTCAGACACATCAGTATTTATTCTGTCAAACCCCTTCAGAATCTGGTGGTGCGGTCTGATTGTAGCTGGTGAAAATGGCAGAAGCTGATGTGTTGTATCTGGGTGGAAGGTAAGGACTTGGGGTGGGTGGGGGGAGCTTGCGGGGTGTTCTATCCTTGTTGCAGTTGGAGGTGTGGGTTTCAAAGGCAGAGGTGCAGGAAGTGGAGGAGATACATTGGATGGTATTGACCACATGGGAGGGGAAATTGCAGTCCTTGAAATATTTGGTATTTTGGTATGTTCTGGCTTCACTGGAACACTGCAGTAAGCATGAGACAGAGGTGTTGGCCAGGTGTGTTATAGTGACAGGCAGCTGGAAGCTCGGGCTGTGTTTTTGCAGCAGAAAGTCGATCATCAGTCGCCATTTCCGCCACCTCCACTGAGATGCTGCCAGACACAGGTTCCTGTCCCCTCCATTAACAGCTATGCACCCTCCCAGCCAGATCGTAATCCACTCCTTTGTCTTTCCAAATGTTCCGGTCTCTCTCTGGGTCCTGTACCTGCCCATTATTTACTCTTTAACCCCTATCCCCTGCAGTACAAAGATCTGCAGGTTAGTTGAATTGGCCAAGCTAAATTTCCCATAATGCTCAGGGATGTGTAGGTTAGGTGCATTAGTCAGGAGGAATATACAGTAATAGGGTAGGGGAATGGGTCTGGGTGGGATACCATTCGGAGGGACGCTGTGGACTTTTGGGCCGAATGGCCTGTTTCCACACTGTCAGGATTCTAATGTTCCCAGCTCCCATCGGTCCTGAGGAAGGGCCACTGGACAGATTCCTGTTCCCAGATGCTGCCAGACCTGCTGAGCTTTCCCAGCATCTCCTGCTTGTTGTTCCTGATTGACACCATCCATCCACCTTCCGGGTTTGATTCAGGCAGGGGGAGGATCCCACCACTGACCTCACAATGGGGTCCAGCTGATTAATGGCAGCTTCGGACCAATAGGAAAAGGGGGTGGGACTGGTGGATGAAGTGGAACCAGCTGATCATCCAAACAATGGGAGAGAATGAGGGGCGTGGCCAGTGGGATGACACGTCACCAGTAACTCCGCCTGTGCAGTGTCACGTGACTCGGCCGTTGGTGAATGTGGGAGAGGCAAACAGGGAAGGGGAGAGTGGCCTCAGAGACAGAGGTAATGAGTCACTTCAGACTGGGAAGTTTTAATTACACTCTGTGCCGGTCGTTAATCTGAATTAGAAACACTTTCCCACGTTTGCATGAGATGGGAAAATGGCTGCAACCCTCAGGCATTGAAAGGTCCTGGGATATGGCCGCCATCTTTATTGGGGGCAAGGTACAGTGAGGCGCATGTGCATGTCCCCTTCCAAGGATGGGGTGGGTTTGTACGATTTGAAGAGAGGCATTTACACATCAAGCACATACCAAGAAAAAAGTATGTCTTTATATTCTTCCTGTCCTGACTGAGTTTTGTTTTGTGAATTCATTTCATAGGATATTAAATTGAGGCTGGGATCTCAAAAGCAAGATTTTACAGTCAATGGAGTCATCAGGGTCTGAATATCATTGGCATTTAACCGTGGAAGGAGAAAGGTTTGTTTGTTCTGTTTGTGGGAAGATATCTCCAATATTTTTGTTAAGCAGAAAGATGTACAAATTCCTGGTTGGATCACCCTTTGGATATGTGCTCTTTTCTGGGCCCTGCAGCTGAGGAAGGAGATATTGGCCTAAGAGGGAGCACAGATTTTTCCAAATTACACCTTGTCTCTTTGTAAGAACTCTCAGATTTAGATCCAATTACCCACTTCATGATGTTAACCTGTAAACGTCATATTTTCAATTACCTGCAAACTTCCCATTAAAAGTCCTTTTGGACTCAAATTCCAGTACCTTTTCAGGTGGAATGTTCCAGCTTCTGACAACTGTCTGTTCATTCAGAAACTGCTGAAGTCCAAGTTGACTCTGGGGTTACAAAGGGCTGAACTGAAAGATGAGATGCAGTTCCTCCGCTCCCATTGAGATACACTGGAACAGGACAGGAGGCTGAGGGCAGTGTAGGTGTGAGCAGACAATGAAAATGACAGGGCTGCACTGTGAGGGCTGCTTGGCTCAATGAGAGTGTTCTGGAGTTGGGTGTAAACAGACTGATGTGAGACAGAGAGTAGGCGAAACTAAAATTCCATTTTAGTTCAGGCTATTCAGAAATTCCCATGGTCCCAATGGGAACAGCCAGTTTTTAAGTGATACCTGCGGGGTATTTGTTAACAGTTTTTAATGTATTTTTCCTGAGGGCAATTGAGAGCTAACCACATTGCTGTGGGTCTGGAGTCACATGTAGGCCAGACCAGGTGAGGATGACAGTTTCCTTCCCGACAGGACATTAGTGAACCAGTTGGGTTTTCTAACAATTTCATTCTAGATTGTATTGGATTCCGATGCTGCCATCAGCCATGTTGGGATTCTAATCCTAATCCTCGGAACATTGCACATGTCACTCATCTGGCAGGAATACCATTAAGCCATTGCCTCCTTTTTTAGCAATGTTTAAAAGAAAGTTCCATCATTCTACGTGTACAATGTGAGATATAATACTGCAACGTCCATGTGTCAGCCTCTCCAAAAGGTTAATCAACAGAAATTTGTTTGTGAGCGAAATACTTCACTTTTCCTTTGGGGCGGGGGGGGGGGGTGGCGGCAGTGGTTTTCTAAACAAAAATGAATCGAAATAAAAATCTTATGCCAGGGACATGTAATTTCTGAAGCCAGAGGGGGATTACAGAGGCAGGGAGGGTTGTGGGGACAGAGGGGGACTGTTGTCCAAACATCACTGTGGTGTACATGGACTGCAGCATTTCAGGGAGATGGTTAACCACCACTTTCTCCAAAACAAGTAAAGGGGGCCAATAAATACTGGGCTGGGCAGCAAAGGGAACCCCCAGTGAATAAAACCAAGCAGTGACCTCTCTGAGCTGACTTGCTGTGAAGTTAAAAACCTCTCCGGAAATGGAGTGGGCAGAGGAGAGACCTTGAAAGTACTCAGAGCCAGGGATCAGCTCAGTGAGTTTCAGTCTCTTCAAATATCAATCTTAGTCTGTTTTATTTTATTAAATCTACAATAGTGAGTGAGGTGAGGATTTCTTTTTAATGTCTTACGGTCTCTTGATTAAATGTTTAAGATATGAACCGTAAGCATTAAGTTATTCTCGGGCAGTATTTTTCGAGCAGTAAGACTGTGCCTTTGTCTGGGTCTGTAGGTTGTTAAGGCGGAGAGATGGCCTGTTGTAGAGTGGCGTGCTGTTCCTGTCGGATATGGGAGATTAGGGAGAGTTTCAATGATCCTGATGATTATGTCTGCAGGAAGTGTGATTGCAAATCCTATTGGATCACATGGATTGGTGGAGGAGTGATTAAAGGCAGTGTGGAATTGACAGGAGCCGGGGAGTGTGATAGGCGGCAGTCTCAGGATACTGCAGATACAGTCAGTTGGATGGGTTACCTCCAGGAAAGCTCGGAGGGGTAGGTAGGTACTGCAGGAGTCTCCTGTGGCTATCCCCATCTCAGACAAGTATACTGTTTTGGAAAATGTAGGTGGTAATAGACTTTCAGGGGAATGTAGCACTGACAGCCAAGTTACTGGTACTGAGACTGGCTTCTAACATAATGTGAAGTATATCCAGATCCACACGATCGATGGTGATAGGGGACTCTCTAGTCAGGGGCACAGTCTGCCATTTCTGCAGCTGACAGTGAGACATCAGAATGGGATGGTGCTGCCCTGGTGCCAGTGTCAAGGATGTCTCTCAGAGGGAGCAGAATATTCTCAAAAGAGAAAATAACCAGTGGGAGGACATTGTACATTGGTACCAATGGCATAGGAAGGGGAAAGCATGGGGTCCTGACGAGCAGGGAGATTTGCTAGTGCCACTCGGGAGGCATTAAACCAGTGAGGGAGTCGGGGTAATCCTAAAGAGATAGTGAGAAAAGAGGTGAGTCTGAGGCTGGTACTGTTCACCGGTCAGACTGTCGGGGCAGGCAAGAGCAAGCTACAGAATGAGGTGGGACGGACCAGTTGCACTGCATTTGTTTCAGTGCAAGAGACCTGACAGGTCAGGCAGGTGGGCTCGGTATGGTTTTGAACATGGCACTGGGATATTACAGCAATTGCAGAAGCATCACTCAGGGATGGGTAGGACTAGCAGCTTAATGTTCCTGGGTATAGATGCTATAGCAAGGATAGAAAGGGGGCAACTGAGCAGGGAGAGAGGTGTTTTTGATTAGGGATAACATTATGGCTGGGCTTCGGGATGAAGGGCTTATGCTCGAAACGTCGAATTCTCTATTCCTGAGATGCTGCCTGGCCTGCTGTGCTTTGACCAGCAACACATTTGCAGCTGTGATCTCCAGCATCTGCACACCTCATTTTTTACCCAAAACGAGAGCACATGGGTTTAAGTTGAGAGGGCAAAGCTTTAAAAGGGATCTAAGTGGCAATGTTTTCAAGCTGAGTGTGGTGTGTGTATGGGAGGGGCTACCAGATGAAGTAGTGGAGGCTGATAAAATCACAACATTTAAAAGGCTTCCAATTGGGTACATGAATAGGAAGGGTTTTGATGGATACAGACCAATAGATGGTAAATGGGAATTCATTAGTTTAGGATTCCTTGTTGGCACGGACGAATTTGACTGAAGGTCTGTTTCTTTGATCTTAATAAATTAAGATGCATTCCTCTCTTTTGTGGAGAGCTAGCTGAAGCACAGATTATTATCCTTGGAGCTGAGAAGGTGAAGCAGTGATTTTGATCTGGTGCAGATATCGTTCCAAGGTCTTGAATTTGCAGAGAGAGAGAGGAATTGTTAACCCTGTCACAATTTTTAGTAACTACTTTCAAGTAATTGGCAAATAATAAAAGGTGAAAATGTGAACACTATTTTACTCAGTAAGTTCTGAGCATCTGGAACACTCTGAACGACACAGATTCAGCAGGTATTCTGAAACAGACTTGGAAGTTTACTTTTTAAGGAAAGATTTGGGAGGCTATGGGCACATGGGAGGGGACTTGGGACAGATTTGCAGCATCTCCAGAGGGAGAGAGGACAGCCCCAATGGGCTGAATAGCCCCCAGCCCCTGTGCTCTGTGTTACTGCCCCATTCACTGTGAATGATGAAGCTCATCCCAGGGCAGAGAGAGGGATTAGCCCTCCCCTCTCATGACAATGGTGCCCGGCTTCACGGCAGCTCCAGACCAATGGGAGGAGAGTCTGTGTGGCCCTGCAGCCAATGGGTGTGAATGAGGGGTGTGGCCAGCAAGACAACACCTGTCCATGAGCTGTGCAGGTGCAGTGTCACTGGGTGGGGGTGGGAGAGACAGCAGGGACTGGGACAGAGGCTGTTGGACCTGAATTACAAACTCCCGGTGAATTAAAACCAAAAGAACTTCGAAAGATGTAAATCAGAAACAACAACCAGGAGGGTCTGGAAAAGGTCTGGCAGCATCTGTAAAGAGAAATCAGAGTTAAAGTTTAAGATCCGGTGTCCCTTCCACAGGACAGGTATTACTGAGGAAAAAAAAGTCAGTTTATTTGCAGAAGTTAGTGTGGGGGAAGGATAAAAGGAGTAAAGGATAGGTGGGGATAGAGTGAGAAGGACAGTTGGATAAAGGATAACGATCTGACTGGGGGAAGGTGACTAGCTATTAATGGAGACTGTTAGTGGCTAACCATAGGTAGTGTGTAATGGCAGGCTGTGAGAACAAGGCCTGGTGTGTGGGGTAGGGGGCTACGACATGAGGTTGTTAACCTATGGTTAGCCACTAACTGTCTACATTGTAAGCTGTTGTCCACCTATATCACTCCACGATTGGAGTTGCCGAGGACACACACCTTTGGAATATCCTCCCTAACTCCCCTCTGTCCATCTTAAAGATGTATCTAAAAATATTTCTCTTTAATCTACGTTTCCATCATCCGTGAAGCATTTTAGGAGATTTCTCAATGTGAAAGGCTCCCTACAATGCAGGTAGTTGTTGTTATTGTCTGACATCAGGAGAAACAGGGATGAGCCCTCTCTCTCTTATACCTGATGAACAGCAGCAAAAGCAGGAAACACTGAGAAGGCTCCAGCCCACAATGGGCCTCGGATTGTTGATGTTAATGGGGGATCGGGGGCTAGAGGCGCTAGTTGTTGCTTCAACCAATCGGAGTGAATGAGGGGCGGGACAATACTCAACCACGTGATAAACTTCACTGACAGCACAGTGTTGTTGTGACCAAGGCATTGGAAATGTGTGAAGGTGCAGGGCAGGGGAAAGGAAAGACGTATTGACCAGAAAGCGAAGGAAATTTTCACAGTATGGAATGAGTGGTTTTACAGAACGTAGTGCACATTGTAAAACACAAATTTGAAAATCCAAATTCTGCCCCATTTTCCCTCCCTATAATGCATTTTACACTCCCTGAAATATCAACTGTGTGTTTCTCCCTCCACAGATCCCAGTGATCAGTGCCAAAGCCCCATTGCCTGTGGAGAAGGTGATGTTTGACTTCCTGTACAGCTGCAGTTCGTGTGGTGAAGGTGCTCCCACAATGTGGTTGGGTAAGTGCTGTTATAGATTATTCACTCAGCGACAGTGAAGAGTTGACAATGTATGTGCAAATCAACAACAGTTTGTTTTTTTTTAAGTTTATAATTCCACAGAAATACTATTGAGAGCTTCTGACATAAAGCCACAGATTAGGTCAGGTGATCAAAAGAACTGCCAAAAAAACAGGTTTTCAGGAATACCTTAAAGGAGGAAAGCAGGTCTGAGAGGGTTAGGGTGGGAATTCCAGACAGTGTTGCCTTGGCAACAGTAGAAACAGCCAGATAGGTGAAGCAATGAATAAACACATCGTTGGGAATCTGAAAGAAAATGAGTTGTCGGGGTCTCACAGGTTGTGTGGTTCAGGGAGACAGGGATGTTCACAGCCAGGAATTTCATCAAGGGTGAGAATTTTAAACTGTTGCTTGTTGATGGATCAACAAATTTTGGTACAAGTGAGCACTTGGACAGTAGGGTTTTAGATACTCTTGAGATTGAATGTAAGTTGAATGTGGGAGGTTGGCAAAGAGTGTGTTTGATAACGAAGTCTGGCGATAACACAGGGATGGACGAGTGTTTCAGTAAATGAGCTGAGACTAGGGTGGAGTTGGGTGACGTCACTAATGTAGAAATAGTGTTTTTGGTGTTAGGCTGTGCCTCCTCCTCATCACTCCCCCTCACTAAGTCACAGATATTGTTCCTTGTTCTATCTGTCTCTCTTTTCTGGTTATGTCCTTCTCTCCCATTCTGCTACAAACTAATATTTGACCTCACCGTTGTTGCAAACACCTCCTCCATCTCCACTCTCCCTTTTCTTTCTGAATTCCTTGTATTTGGTGTCCCTCCAGGATCTCTCCTTGGTCCCTCCTGTTTCTCACCTACATACTGCCAGGAGGTGACATCGTCCAAAAGCACCGTGTTAGGTTTCACATGTACACTGACAATGCTCAGCTCTCCCTCCCCATCATCCCTCTCCATTACTCAGTTATCAAACTGCTCATCACGCTCCCACTACGTGATTGGCTGCAGTTTCCCCAATGAAACATTGTAGTGGTTAAACTCATTGCCTTCAGTTGCTATTACAAATTCCTTTCCTTTACTGCTAACCCCCTTCCTCTCCCTGGGAACTATCTGAGATAGAACCATACTCTTCACAATATTGCTGTCATATCTGTAACCCCAAGTTGACCTTCTGATCAGATATCTACACAATCACAAACGCCAGGAATTCCAATCTCTAAAATGTTGCTTGTCTCCACCTCACCCCAGCTCCATTGCTACTGAAACCCCTGACCCGTGTCGGTGTTGCCTTAAACTTGACGAATCTAAAACAGAATCCATGATTCCGTGACTGACCCAAAATCTGCTTCCAGACTCCCTCATGATGGGAAACATCCTCTCAGTATTTACCCTGTCAAATTCCTTAAGAATTCTACATGTTACAATGAGATCACCTCTCATTCTTCCCAAATCCAGTGAGTGGAGTCCCAACTACTTCAGCCTTTTCTTAAAAGATAATCCCTGCAAACGATGGATCATCCCAGTCAGGTTTCTGTGAAATGCCTCTGATGAAATGTATTTCCTTAAATAAAGGGACCAAAACTTCTGTCATTACTTCCAGATGTGGTCTCACTTCAATTTATAAACTTCATAAAGTTCCTCTCAGGTATATACTCCAAACAACTCCCTTTAAACTTGCACAGATGTTGAAATGCTCAGCAGGTCATGCAGCATCTGTGAAGAAAACTCAGTTAAAGTTTCGGGTCTGGTCACCCTTCCTCAGATACATTAACTCTAATTTCTTTTCACACCTGCTGCTAGACCTGCTGAGCTTTTCCAGAAACTTCTGATTCTCTTCCTGGTTTACAGCATCTTCAGTTGTTTCAGTTTTCATATCCTTTAAACTTGCCATCTCTCCTCTAGAATTTGTCATTCCCACCTTGGGAAAAAGATTCACATTTGTTTGGTCTCCCCGACTCTGGGGGAAAAATATAAACCATGACTAGTCACCCTATCATTGCTCCTCATAATTTTATAAAGTTCAATAAAGCCACCTAAAGTGTCCAGTGCTGCAGGGAAATAGCCTCAGCCTATTCAGCCTCTCCCTATGGTTCAAATGTTCCAATACTGGCAACACCCTAGTAAAACTTTTCTGAACTCGTGCAAGTTTCCCAACATCTTTCCTGTAAGAGGGAGGCTGGAATTGAAAGCAGTCTGGGGATTCCAAAGGTGGCCAAGCCAATAAACTGTACAACTGAAACATGATCTCCCAACTCCTATCCTCAATGCACTGCCCAATAACAGCTAGCATACCGCACACCACCTTCACCGACCTGTCTACCTTCAACTACACTTTCAAGGAACTATCAACCCACACTGCACGGTCTGTTTGTTTGTCATCACTTCCCAGGAATTGCCATTAAGAGGTTGAGTACTTTTCTGGTAACATCTTTCTGAAATCAGGGAGACTACAATTGAATGCAGTATTCTAACACTGGCCTCACCAATGCCCTACTCAGCCACAACGTGACCTCCTAATCCCTATACTCAGTGACAGAATCCCTACAGTGTGGAAGCAGGCCTTTCGGCCCATGACCCATACCAATCATCGGAACAGCATTCCACCCTAACTCTGTAACCTACCATTACCCAAAGCTAATCCAGCTAACCTGCATGGCTTTGGATTTGTGGGAGGAAATTGAGAGCACTCAGAGGAAGCTCACGCAGACACACAGGGAGAATGTGTAAACACCACACAGACAGTGGAATCAAACCAGGGTCCAGTTATTGACCAGCGCATTCCATTAAAGGTCAGTGTCCCAAATGCCACATTCAGCACCTGATCTCCCTGAAACCCCACTTTCCAGGAACTATGCAGTTGTTCTGAGCCCTTCAGAGGGAAGTCAGGTGAGGAGGAGAAAACAAATAGGGTTGAGTAGTAGATTTATAAAATAACATTCCATCTTCCCCCTCTGTGTTCCCTCCCGTCTCCCCCCACTCTCTCTTACCCCCCTCCTTTGTCGGTCAGTCCTTTGTCGGCCCCCCCACATCGTCGGTCGTGCATCCCCCCCTTTGATCTGTCCCACAATCTGTCACACCCTCTGTCAGTCGCCCCCTTGTTGGTCGCACACCCGTCTCTTTTCCCCCCTCTGTCGGTAACCCCCCCCCGCCCTCAGTCTGTTCCCCCTCTTTGTCGGTCGCCACCTCTGTCCCCCCCCACCCTGGTCTGTTCCCCTCCTCTCGAATCCTGTTTTGTGGCCCCATCCATTTCTGTGCCTCCCCTCTCTATCCCCCTCTCTGTCCCCACCCATTTCTGTCACAACCCTCTCGATCCACCCACCCTCTCTGTCTACCCTCCACTCCCAGTCCCCTAGTTCTGTACTCCCTTCCCCCCCACCCCCGCCACCCCCGGCAGGGAAAATATCTTGTCTATTTACCCTATCCATGCCCGGCCTGATTTCAAAAGTCTCCTTCAGGTCACCGTTCAGCCTCTGACGGTCCAGGGAAAACAGCCGATCCAACCCTGGAAACATCCTATAATTCTTTTCTGACCCCTTTCAATTTTGAGAACATCCATCTGACAGGAAGGAGACCAGAATTGCATGGAATATTACAAAAGTTGCCGAATCAATGTCCTGTACAGCCGCAATATGACCTCCCAACCCCTATACTAAACACTCTGACCGATAAAGACAAGCAGACCAACTGCCACCTTCACTATCCTATCTACTTGCTATTCTACTGTTAAGGAACTATGAAGCTGCACTCCAAGGACACTTTGTTTAGCAGCACTCCCCTGGAACTTATATTAACTGTATACGTCCTGCTAAAGTTTGCTTTTCCAAAATGCAGCAGTTCGCATTTTTCTAAACTGAACTCCTCAGCCCATCACCCATCTGATCCAGATCCCCTTGTACTCTGATCTTTTTCCCTGTCTACCACACCTCCCATTTTGGTGTCATCCGCAAACTTATTTATAATATCTCTTATGTTCACATCCAAATCATGGATATAAATGACGAAACGTGGATCCAGCACCGATCCTTGTGACACTCCACTGGTCACAGGCCTCCAGCCTGAAAAGTACCCTCTGCCTTCTACCTTCGGGCCAGCTCTGTACTCCGTACGATCTAACCTTGCTGACCAGGAGGGTCAGGCTCAGCGTTGAGGAACAGCATCTTTGAAGAGGATGATTAGAAAACCTGCCCAAGCCACCAGGCCATACTGTCTCCCAGCTGTCCCTGCCTGAGCCTCTAAACAGAACCTTCCTGTAGTTTCTGTCCTGTCAGACTCTCCCATTTCTCAGTTTGTCCAGGATTCCCTCCTGCTGCTGTACTGCTCCTGTCCCTCACTGACCTGTCCATCCCCCAGTGTCCTCCACATTCATTCATTGTTTACAATCCCATTACCCCAGTTCTCCAGTCCATAGAGACGGCTCAGTGGTTACCATTGCTGCCTCACAGCACCAGGTACCCGGTTTTGATTCCAGCCAAACCCAGAGTTTGTGCATTCTCCCCATGTCTGAGCGGGTTTCCTCCGGGTGTTCCAGTTTCCTCCCACAATCCAAAGATGGGCAGGACAGGTGAATTGGCCATTCTAAATTGTCCATAGTATTAGTTACATTAGTCAGGGGTAAATTTAGGGTCGGGGAATGGGTCTGTGTAAGTTCTGTTTGGAGGGTCGGTATGGACTTGTTTGGCCGAAGGGCCAGTTTCCATACTGTAGGGATTCTGATATATTGGGCAGCAGCTGCTGTCAGTCTCCCGGACTCCTGTATGATCGGGAGCACGTGCTGTAGGAGAGGAGACCAGTGTATGGGCACAGTGCTGGCCTATTGTGGGAGTATGTACAGTGCCTGGGAAGGAGGCTGTGGTTGTGAGGGATTAATCTGTCATTGGCATCTTCCTCCCTCTGGGAGCAGGACCCAGGGGAATGGCCTATTTCCTGGTACCCTGACATGTGATCAGACTATCAGTGGGGCAGCATTTTGCAGAAAGTTATCAGAACTCTTTTGTGAAGATTCAGGGTTTTTATTGAAAGTGACAAGGATGGACCTGCAATTAGAGCTCTAATTTGGTTCATTTTAGTAAGACAGGTTTTGGACAGAGTGTGCAGGAAGCAGTGTATGCAGGATGGTTGTCATCAGAGGATTCACCAACAACGCCCCCCCCACCCCCCCCCCCCACCCCCCCCCCCCACGACCTGCAGGACTCAGAGTCAGACTCATTCATTTGGTTCTTAGTCCGCAGACAAGAGCTAGGAAACTGAATTCAAAGAGAAGAGAGAGAGTGTGAGAACTGGGTTTGGAGGAAAGGAGTGAGGGGATTGGTTCGGATTTCAGTTCACAGAAGAAAGAGAAATTGTTAGACTGAGAGTTAAAACTTTGGGAAACATGAAACTACAATTTAATACTATAATTGTCCAATAAAGATCCATCCTGTATTAATATGGTGAGTTGTTTTCTCAGTTGTAGGGTACTGAAAGGGTGGGTTTGTGGATGAGAAATTCAAATTGAACTTCATGTTCAGATCTGATAGTTACTTGATCCGTGCCGATCTGAATATTCATTGGCCTTTTCCTGTGGAAGGAAAGGTGTGTATTCTGTCCATGGGCGAATATTCCAAATAAGAGTGTGACTGGAAAAACTACTGAGACACAGCCAAGTCCATGTTAGGGTGGTGACTGGAGAAAGAGTTTGTTTGTTTTTGAAAGTCTGAAAAATCATGGCATGTTTCCCAGGAAAAATCAAGCCATAGCTTTGCTTTGTAGAAGGACAAGTCTTTAATTAACCAGACAACCAGAAAGACACAAGGATACCTGCACCTTGGGAAACACTATGAAAACGGGATTGTTGTAAAGGAGTTCATTCTCGATCATGGATTGTAATCCATTGGCGTTGTCACGTTGGTTCCAGCGCCGTGGGGAAACACTGGAAATATGATGAATGCAGTGTAGGTTTCAGTTATTAAACTGTAAAAGGTGCAGAACAATTTAAAAGGATGTTGTCAGGGCTCAGGGGTCTGAGTTATAGGGAGAGGTTGGACAAGCGAGGATTTTTTTGTTTAGAGCAGAGGAAACTGAGTGGGTACTGTTCTAGAAGTGTATAAGACCATGAGGGGCATGGATAAGGTGAATGCATTCAGTCTTTTTCCCAGGGAATTAAGGACTGGAGAGCATCAGTTGAGGGTTAGAGGGGAAAGAATAAAAGGGAAGCTGAGGGGCAACTGTTTTACACAGACGGTGGTATGTATATGGACTGAGCTGCCAGTGGAAGTGGTTGAGGTGGGTACACTGTCACAACAGGTAAAAGACATTTGGACAAATACATGGATAGGAAAGGGTCAGAAGCAGATGGGCCAAGTGCAGGGAAATGGGGTTAGTGTGGATGGACATTCTGGTCGGCATGGGCCAGTTTGGGCCAAAGGGCCTGTCTCTGCTGTAGGGCTCTGACTCCAGGTATATTTCCTCTTTCTCCTGCTATCTCTGGGAGCACCCTGGGATGTATTCCATCAGGGCAAAGAGACTTAACTACCTTTAGCTCCATTAGCTTGCCCAGCTCTAATGCTTTGGTGATAATGGTTGTTTCTTGGTCCTCACCTTCCTCAGTTTCCTTATCAATTACTGGCATGTTCTTCGTATCCTCCACTGTGAAGACTGACTGCTGTGTACTCATATTCCTAAACCCTGCTGGATAGGGATAACTAGGTACAGAACTCTGAGAGGTCTTCTCAGAGTCTTTATTGATGAGACATGGCAGTTACCTGGATAGTGTACATGCAAAACACCTCCAGGCAGCATCAGGTAAAGCCCCACCTATCCAATGTAAAGCTCCCATTCTTATACCTTTTGTGGTTTGGGACTTTGAATAGAGACTCTCTCTCAGTATTATCTCCATGGCAATGGTCAGTTAGAAAGTCGACTTCAGTTTCGCACTTTGTGGTTAAAACATACACCCCTGTGGCTCCCTCAAGTACCTGACAGGCACTTCAGTTTCAGTGGGGATGTCTGTCAGGATTCTGATATGGAGGAGCCGGTGTTGGGGTGGCGTGGACAAATTTATAAATCTCACAACACGAGGTTATAGTCCAATAGGTTTATTTGGAAGTACAAGCTTTTGGAGTGTGCTGTGATTTGTAACGTGATCAGGATTATCTCTATGGTAACAGTTAAGTGCTTCAACAATGAGAGGCCACATTTCCCCACACAATAGGTTCCTCTCTAGCAGTGTAAACTGCTATTCCGGCCCTGGGGATAGCTACTCATCACTTTTCTCCCCCAATCCCATCTAGCTTTCTGTTGATCTTTAAAGTTTTTCTAATCTCCTAGTTTCTCCTTGGTTATTGCCAATTTGTTTGCCTTCTATTTCAATTTGATAGACTCCCTTATTTCCTGAGCCACTCATGGCAGATTACTCCTTTTTCCTACAGTCCTTCCTTTTCCCTGATATATACTTTTGCTGAGCACTTCGAAAAATTCCCCCGTTGTCCGTCAACTTTCCCACGGTAAAGTCTTTGCTTCCGGTTTACATTAGCCAACTCCTGCCTCATCCTATTGTAGTCTCCTTTGTTTAAGCACTGGATCTTGGACTGGATCTAATTTTCCAGTTTTCCAGCTGTGTTCTAATTTCAACCAGATTTATCAGAAGTCATTTATCAGATTACGAGGTGAGGCGAAGTTTCCTGGGTGCTTTGCGTTTCATCGTCAAAGACCTTGGCTTTGTATTAAAGTATAGGATAGATATTCACAACAGAGTATTCTGGACGGCACATACATGGACACTGTGGGCAATTTAGCGTGGGCAATTCACCTAACCTACACATCTTTGGACTGTGGGAGGAAGCTCGGGCACCCTAGGAAACCCACGCAGACATGGTAAACTCCACACAGTCACATCTGGCTGAAATAAAACCCGGGTCCCTGATGCTGTGAGGCAGCAGTGCTAACCACTCAGCTACATCTGCTTAAAATCTGCTACCCCTTATTAACCTCCCCACCCCGCAATCTATGTTCCTTACGTCAGAAATCAGGTTGTGGAAGCATATGTCTCAGTAAAACCAATGACAGCCCATATGTCCTGTGTGTCTGAATGGGGATCCTATACACAACACCCTCCAGCCCACACTTTTCATTCACTATCCAGAAACATGTCTCCAGTGCCTTCATGAGGACTATAACTCCAACAATCCCTGAGGCAGGGACCACACGTGTGAGGGGAAGCCCAGACTGTACATGTACAGAATATGGGTGGATTTTGGCGCATGTGCTTTGGGGTAATTAGCGGAAAGCATTTGACATTGTTATTGGCTGGAGGAGGGACCAATCAGCTTGTAGTATTGATGGGTTGGGGGGGTCAAAGTGTCACCACACCCACATGGGACCAAGTTCCATCCCCAACTTGTCATAATGCTGGGAATCGACCAATGGGAAACAAAGAAGGATCTGACCCATTCTCCCAGACTGAAGGTTCCTCTTCTGTCCAGCATCTGCTACCACCCTTTCTATTTATTTCCTTTTGATTTATCCTGCTGTAACATTATAGACTTGCAGTAACTGAAGGGAAATGGAGTAAACCCAGAAAGGGTGCAGAGTCTAACCAGGGACGGGAAGTGGTGGCATGGATCTGTTTATCAGTAACTCCATGAGAATGGGGGTGGGTACATTAGGGACAGCAGAGGCAGAATGGTGGGAGAGAGTAAGTGGGCTGGAGGGTTACAGCTTTTGCAGAAGAAAGGGAAAAAAGATTTCCAGAGAAGCTAGAATTGTCTGCTCTGAATTTCTAACCTGTACATATTTGTTTATTCAGGGTGCTTTATGGTGAAGATTTGCAGACTGAAATCTCAAACTCCTGTGCAGATTGTGATTAAGTTAACCAGCATTTGAAGAACCAAAGATGGAGAATAACTTGGCCAAAATCCAGCAACACTCTCCCTCCCAGCATTGTTGGTCTCTCTGTGCCAAATGGACTGTGAATAGTACAAGACAGCAGCTCACTACCATCTTCTCAAGGGTAACTAGAGATGGGGAATAAATGCTGGCTGAGCCAGTGATGCCCATATCCTGGAAATGGTTTCTATCTCTAGTTGCTGAACCCAGTTGATGTTACTGCAGGATGAAGAGGGACGCTGAGTGCATCCTCCAGGAGGCAGCACCATCACATTACCCCTGCCTACACCCACACAGTAACACAGCAACGTCACTGGAACAAAAGGCAGTGAAGCCAAAGAAGGACTTGGATATAGTTCTTCGGGGTAAAGTCATGAAAGGGGATTGGAACACAGCAGGAACAGGAGACTGAGCTGGATGGTCAGCTGTTTCCCATTGAATGTGGAGCAGGATTAAAATGCTGAATGGTCTCCTCCTGCTGCTATCTCCCAGGTATGTATATAGCCATAGAGCCCGGGTAGGAAGAAGTAGGCAGGGCAGGGATTCTCCAGGCGAATGCACTTCCACATCCGGGTTCAGCGGGAAGGGATCAAATCAAAGTAGAGTTGGGGGTGAGGAGGCAGCGATGGAGATAAAGCACTGTATCCACTGTGGTGCCCATCTCTATCTAAAGACAACGGGACAATTGATAAAAGCTACGTGCTCCTTCTCCAAGGACACCCTTTTGCATCACCTTTATCCTCAATCATAGAATAGAATCCCGACAGTGTGGAAGGAGAGCATTGGCCCATCAAATCCCACCAACTATCCAAACAGCATCCCATCTGGAGCACTCCACCCCTGTAACACTGCATTTCCCATGGCAGATCCACAGAGTCTGAACAATCCTGGACACTGTGGACAATTTAGAATGACTGATCCACCTAACCCACAAATCTTTGGACTGTGGGAGGAAACCAGAGCACCTGGAGTGGACCCACACTATCCTGGGGAGAATGTGCAAACTCCACACAGGCTGTTGACCAAGGCTGGACTCCAACCTTGTACCTGGTGCTGTGGAGCAGCAGTGCTATAGAGCAATTTAAATCAAAACAGAGACCCCTGCTCATTGATGTTTGTGAAGACTTATTGCCCAGCGACATCCTGAGATTCAGAAAGAGACAATATGAATTCAATCAACTCCTGCCGAGTTAATGTGATTAACAACAACATCAATACTCCAACAGCGTCATCAGACCTCGTACCTACTCTATCATTTACAATTTTTAACCCATGGGAAGTTTGTTACCAGCTTCGATGACAGCCATAATGCTCTGACCACTTTGACAGAGCCAGTGCTCGTCAGTTCTCATAGTTATCAATAGATTGTATCTAAACAGGATGCCCCACAACAGGAAGTGCTCTGACACTCAATGCCCGTAAGGCAAGGTCATTTTCCTAAAACCACTCACGACTGGCAATACCATTGAAGATATTTTATACAGTAACCTTTCTGTCTCAATTGCCAGTTCCAGTCCATGAAGCAGCCAGTAACATGCCAGTGAATTGAATTCTAGTAGCAGCATTGCCCTGGCAGGAGAGATTGAGGAGCTTGAAGCTGTCTTCTCTGGAGTATCTAAACATGAAACACTTCAAATGAACAAAAATCTTCAAGAGCTCGAGAGAATGTATACAGGAAGGATGTGCTCCTAGGCTGGTGTGCCTGGAATGAAATAAACACTAACTACGGTATCTTTACCCAGCATCCCCTTTAGCTGCATAAATGTTGAAGATTTATTTGCTGCTCTGATTCCACTCTCTCCATCACTCCCATTTTTCACTGCTGTAATGTTGATGACTGTGCAAATATATAAAATTTAATTTAATCCATCCCAAAGCCTCTCTGTACCTGTGTCTCACTTGTGTTCACCGAGACACTCATTCAATCTGACCTCTTTGTAAACCCTGCTCTGATATTTCCTTAGAGGGCTCAGAATTAATTATTCACAGAATTGTTACTGTACAAAAGGAGGCTGATTGGCTGATCAGCTCTCCAAAGGATCACCTCACTGACTGCCATTCTTCTCCCTTTACCCCATAAACCTTCCCATTCATCCTCTTCCAGTAACACCGGCGAGTTCACAACTAACCACAGCGATCAGATTTATTTTGTTTGTTCATGGGCTCACGGCATCACTTGCTGGGGCAGCATTTGTCATCCATTCTGACTGCGCAGGAGATGGTTCAGAGTCAACCCCATTATTCAGGGTCAGGATTGACATGTCGGCTGGACCAGGTCAGAATTAACACAGTCTCCCAGACCCAATGACATGAAGAGTTGATTTCTGGCCTACTATCTTATTTCTGAAACGATAATGAATAATGTTTGCCTTTGAATTAAAAGAGAAAGACGAAAATGTGTTTTATTCTGATTGAGCCCGTCCTCCTGTGTCTCTCAGTTGTTATTGACAATCTCATTCCCCTCGCACCAGAACCTGTTCCAGAGAGTGTTACAGAAATAGCAGAATGGTCAGCTGCAGCTGGTCACCTGACCGGTCACTGGACCCAAAGGTGCACTCTCCACAGATGCTGCCAGATCTGCTGACTTTTTCCAGCAATTTCTGTTTTTATTTCTGATTTCCCAGCATTTGCAGATGTTTAGTTTTTCATATTCATCTGGTCTATTGCAGAGGAGTTTATTGATGAAATTAGAGGGTTTTGCAAGTTGTACTTTAGGTCACACATCAGCTATGATCATCATGAATGGCAGAGAAGGGTTGAGGGGCTGAATGGCCTCCTTCTGTTCCAATGAAAGTTATCCATCGGCAGCTTGTGGTAACATTTCCCCTCACTGCTCACTTCACCCTCCATGTCTAACACACTGTTACTGACTGAACAAACCTCCTGTGTTTGAACTAAACCTGCTAATGTTCAGTGGCTCCTCCTGCCTCCTGGGTTTAACTCTCATCATGGAATGCTGTCTTGTATTACTGCGGGAATGCCCACAAGGACTCAGCCTGGAGTCTGTATCCCCTGGGATCCACGAACCCCATTTATTTCCTCCTTCCTCTCTCATTCTGGCTATTGAACTCTCAGTTTCAATCCATTCTCTTGTCATGCTCTTCAACATGCCCATGTGGGTGGACTAGAGGCAGCTGGGATTTAATGAAGGGAAATGGGAATTAGGCGGAAGCATGAGGAGAGGTGACAGCAAAGACAGTTCTCATTGTAACGGCAGAGTTTCTCCATGACCCATTGAGTGCTGCAACACCTGAGACTGGGGGGGAGCCAGATTCAATCAGGGATTTGGGGAAACACTCAGACACTGACCTGTCCATCTGGTGTTAACTCAGACAGAGAGAATGAAAGATACACATTAGATTGCAACTTTGATGATCTGGGGCAATGAAACATGCTTCCGACCTGATGATTTCAACCTCAAATCTCTGAAAATACAAACACAAAGCTTCCCATTTGTACCAGGTTGTCTCTCACCCTCCTGTTTTCTTGAGAAAAACATTTGGAGCCGTTCAGCCTTTTCTTGTAATTATAACCTCTATGTTCCTGTAAGATTTGTAATGAAACCTTTATTGTTTTCCTGTCCCTTGTGAGTGGTGGCAGCAGCAGAAACAGGTCCTGACCTGTGAGGAGTTTCAGTTGGAATACTTATATTTAAAAATTCGTTCTCACCCTCACATACAGTGTGAAATTGAGGTAAAAACAGAAGGATAGGAGTGAGTGAGAACCCACAGAAACACACAGGCAGCATGTGTACCTGAGCTAAACGAACCAGGCATAAGGAAAATGTGACAGCAATCGCAACCATTTATAATCGCATAATTCTGCAGGTGTAGACAGAGGCTATTCGGCCCATCAAGTCGGTAATTACCTGCTCTCCTACCCTATCCCCGTAACCCCACATTTACCATGGCCAACCCAACGCGCCAAACCTACACTGTCCAGGCCATGTTAGCACGGCCAATAGAGCAAACCTGCACATCTGTGGGAGGGTCACAAATTACATCCAAATGCTCGGAATTGTGGATGAAAGCTCACAAATACTTGACTGACGCAAATTCTCTGTTTACAAAATAAAATCTGGGGAAAACTGCAGCCAGAAAGATTTCCCATTATCTCTGGAGGAACAGAATTCAAAATTTGTGCCATTGACCCGGGGGGGGAGTGAAAGTTACAGTGGTCAGGGAACTATCAGAAATGTAATAGGTTGTGAGTAGGTAGGTGTGAGACAAGGACAGAAAGGCAGTCTGTCACATAGGCGAAGGCAGGAGAGATTAAACAGCAGAAATGGTAGTCCCTCAAGGCCAAGGGGAATAGATTTAGGACTGGGAAAGAAACAAGGAAACAAGATATGCAGCTGCCAAAGAAATACTTTGAGAAAATAGGTTATAACAACATAGAGGACAGCGTCTACAGTCTGAAATTGTTGCTCTCATTGGTGAGTACAGAACGCTGTAAAGCCTGAGTCATTCTATCACAGCCAACACATGGAGGATGGGCCAAGTGGCTTTGATCTGTGCTGTAACTTTCTGATAATTTTATTCTGACATTTGGAGCTCAAGTCTAATGATGTTTAACTTCTCAAATTGGACTGGAGTTTAATATTCTGGAGAAATGTCAAATAAATCACATTTATCCCATTCTGCAGAACTTAGTCCATTGCCCTGCACGTTCCAACATTTCAGTTCCATCCACGTACTTTTATTCAAATGTAATGCTGGTAACTGCCTCTGTCACCCCATCAGTGAGATCCTGCTCTCCACCATCTCTGAGGGAAATAAATTCTCCTTTCCTCTTTTTTTCTGAGAATTATCTTCAATCTAAAACCTCTAGTTCCTGATGGCTCTGTTAATGAATAGCTGCTTCCTATCCATTCTACCTGGATTCCTCAGCATTTCATCACATCAATTAAATCTCAGTTCATCTTCCTTGGGAACCCCCCCCCCCCCCCCAACCTATCCAATCTTTCCTCAGAGCAGAAATTCTCCAATCAGAGAAACATTCTGATCAATCTTCTCTGTCCCCTCTCTGGTGTGATCACATCAATCCTGGAATGTGGGGACTAAGAGTGAGTGCAGTACTTTAGCCGTGGTCAAACTAGTGTTCCAGTGTCACCTCCGTGTTCTTGTGGTTGTTGCTGATACAAGAAGTGTCCTGGTTTTCCCACATGGAACTGAATGTGCACTACATGGGGCTGGGATTCCCTACCATGTGTTTGTTTGTTAACTAATCCTAAATTAACTTCACATTTCAGATACCCACCAATAAATTTCGTCCATTATACTCAAGTCACCTTACTTTTAATATCTCTTTAAAATTATTACTAACACAACAGGTTTTAATTTGCTGAATAAGTATTCCGGTGTCTTCACTGGTACAATCACTTGAAGATTATCTTTACCTTCAGCTACATGTGGCGAATTGAACACTGATTGTAAACATATTAATATCAAATGGACTTCAGTTTTATGATGATTCATCCAGTCTGACATTCTTGTTGATTAATATCTTGGAGAGAACTGTCCTCAGAACTCCAGCTGTGCTCTGACTTCAATCACAACTGGTTGTGGTGGACTGCAGATCTTAGATCTGTTCCGTTGTTTACTGGATTGTTTCGCTCTGTCTATCACTTGCTGCTTATGCTGTTTGGTAACTTCATCAGGTGAACACCTCATTTTTAGGTATTCATGCTGCTGTTACTGACATGCCCTCCTGAATTCTCTCAGTTGAATGAGGGCTGATCCTCTGGTTTGATGGAAGGAGGGAAGTTGGGGAATATGCTGGGCCGTGATTCTGTAAGCTTTGTTGGAGTACGACTCTACTGTTGTTGGAAGGCAAGAGCTAAACTCTTGCACTGTAAACCCGATGTACAAGAAGCTACATGCAGTATCCTGAACACTGATAGGCCAAGACATGAAATACGAGCAACGCTGTACAATGATGCAGGATCACAACTGCAGCAAGGGGAGATTAAGATCCAACTTGACATAGGAGTAGGGAAAGAAGCAGCTGATCAGATTGTCTCCTTCATAGTCACAAAGAGACTCTGTGAGATTATTGTCCTGTTGGAGGTGAGGATGGAGGAGGTTGGGGAGATGAGGAGCTCTTCAAAGGAAACTAATCTGCCTGAGAGTTATGGGATCGACTTGATTGCTAGGTATTTAACAGAAAGGTAATTGAAACTGTTCTTATCCCCAAAAGATAACAAGACTGATGGCGTTTACAATCATGATCAGAAACAAACCTCAGAATACATGGTTCATAGATGAATGTCAATAGCCCATCAACATCCAGCTCCTGCAATTATTCAGCAAATGTATGTGTGATTAACCAGTCCTTATGTCAGTCCTGATGTACCAGAAAATCGCTGTTTACTCGGTGCAGATGGACAGTGATGTGGGGAAGTATTGGCCGAGTGATATTGTCGCTGGACAGTTAATCCAAAGCCCCAGATAAAGTTCTGGAGACCTGAGTTCAAAGCCTACTGCAGCAGATGGGGGAATTTGAATTAATTTTTAAAAAACTTGAAAATTTAAGAATCTAATGATGACCATTAATCGATTGCCAGAAAAGCCCATCTGGATTACTAATGCCCGTTCAGGAAGGAAGCTGCCATCCTTACCTGGTCTGGCCTACATTGTGACTTCAGACCCACAGCAATGTGGTCGACAGTTCAGAAATGTTGTGAACATTTCCAAAACGAAGTTCTCGATATGCAAAACTTTATGAACTGCCAAAACCGTTGCTCATTACTTGGTGTGAAAAAGAGAAAAAAAATCATCCAACTGTGGTTATGAGTAAATTGACTGGTATCTCAGCAGGATGGATGCCTGAGTGAATCCCTCCCCCCCCCCCCCCCCCCCCACACACACACACACAGAGCAGGTGAACAGCTTCTCCCCAGTCTGACTGGTTTGGCCAGTTTCCAGGTGGGATAGGCAAAGAATTCCCTTTTGACATTCCCCACATTTCCAGAGTCTGTCCCTAGTGTGGCTGCACTAGTGTTTTGCCATTTCAGATAAATGCTGGCAGACTGCTATACACACCGTTACACCCTCACCCCCTCCTCCATATATATATATATATACACACACACACACACACACACCAGAACCCAGTATAAAGCAGTAAACATTATCTCCTGCTGTGGAAGGACAGACTGTATTGGTCTGAGTAGGAACACTGAACAGATTTACCTAAATGACAACTTAATCGGTGACCACAGCAAGTTAAGCAAGTCCAAATAAAATGCATTATTGCACAGAGAGAGGCCCATCAAATCCAAGCTGGCTCTCTGTAGCAGAATCCCATATTCTCCCTCCTCATATGTCCCACAAACTTTGCAAGTTTATTTCCCTCAGATCTGATATAATTGTTTTTATCAATCATTCATCTTCTCCTCTGCCTGCACCACCATAATAGGTAATGTTCTGCATATTTCTAGCCAATACAGACAGCAGAAACACTTGTTCATGTCCCTCTGTCTCAAAACCTTACATCTGATCTTAATTCTTGTACCATCGCCTATCGAATACAGATATTTTTGTCTGCTATATCTAGGTCTGTTATAATCTTATACAGCTCTATCAAAAATATATTTAGCTTGTTTACTTCAAAGAAAATAGCAATTTCTTCAAATCAATCCAATGACTGCATTTTCTTCATCAGTGAACCACTCCAGTAAGTCTGTACTCCACATCCTGAAGATCACTCATATCCTTCATTGTTGATGACTATTTTGTTCCACAAATCCAGACGATGCAAGTTTTCTGCACAACAGCAGTAGCTTTATTATTGGACAGCCGGCGAGAGTTTTAAAGCATCTCTAAAGTAGCAAAGTGCCTACTTGTAGAGACTCTTCTTCATGAATCTCTGCCTTACCCACAGAGACAGTATATTTAATAGGAATTAGACAAAGGCATATCAGTCACATGGGCGATTGTCATTACATAGTTTAAAGCAGGTAATTATGACCTTACAAAGCTTGATGAATGGCGATGTCCTGTGATAACGTATGAATGGATTACAGAAACTGATTATCGTAATGTTCATGATTATGTGTTGGTGGGAAGAGATTAAGGCTGGAGGGTTCTTCCTTCAGTAAATGGGGAATTCACTTACCTATGCTAATATGGAGGGGAGGTGAGACAATGGGAGCTTGTTAGATGATTATAACAGTTATCTCTTATAATCCTTTCCAAAACCTTTCCTACAATGGAAGGAAGGCTCACTGGTCTATAATTACCTGGGTCATGTCTGCTGCCCTTCTTGAAAAAGGGCACAACATTTGCAATCCTCCAGTCCTCGGGTACTAAACCCATTGACAATGATGACTCAAATATCAAAGCCAAAGGCTCTGCTAGCTCTTCCATAGCTTCCCAGAAAATCCTCGGATAAACCCCATGGGGACTTGTCTACTTTCACTCCTTCTAGTATTGATAACACCTGTGTGTAACTAACCTCAATCCTTTCTAGTCTAATATCTCGTACCAAGTTTTGTCCTCTACAATATTCCCCTTTTCCTGTGTAAACACCATTGAGAAATGTTCATTTAGCACTTCTCCGATCTCTGCACGGTCCACACTCAACTTCCCACTTCTGTCTTTGATTAGCCCTATTCCTACCCTAATCATCCTTTTATTCTTCACATACCTATGGAAAATTTCAGGGTTATCCTTTATTCTGTTTGCTAAAGACTGCTCTTGTCCTCCCTTTGTTTTTTTTTTAAACTCTCTCTTTAAATCCTTCCTAGCTGATCTGTAACTCTCTATTGCTTCATCTGTACCATTTTGCCTCATCAACACATAAGCCTCTTTCTTCTTCTTAACAAGAGATTCAATTTCTGGAGTAAACCATGGTCTACAAACTCTGTCTGTGCCAGTTGGGTCACCCCACAGCCATTGATTTTCCAAAGACAACAATCCAAGATTTTCCAACCTATCCCAATCCAGGCAACATCCTGGTAAACCTGTTTCCACCTTCCCAAAACCCTTCACATTCTACCTATAATAAGGTGATCAAAACGGCACACAATACCCCAAAGGTGGCCTGATTCTAGGTTTATATTCACTTCCCTGACAGAAGGAGGCAAGCCCTGCCATTCACCTCCTTCACCACTTTCAGGGATCTTTCAGCTTGCAACTGAAGATCCATCAGTTTATCAGTGCTGCTCAGGGCCCTTCCGTTTATTGTATACATTCCTCTTGCTATGTGTCTTCCAAAACGCATCACCTCACACTTGTCTGAATTAAAATATATCTGCAATTTCTCCACAAAACTTTCTGACTCATCTCTTTCTTGCTGTATCCTTTGACATCATTCTTCACGATTCACAACTTCAACAGTTTGTGCCATCTACAAACTTGCTCATTAAATCTTTTACATTTCCAAACTTTTCATTTACATACATTACAAACAACAGATGGCCCAGGTCTGATCCTTGTGGAACAGCACTAGCCACAGACCTCCAGCCAGCAACATGCCCCTGCACAACTGTTGCTGGGAGAAATATCAAAGAGGAGCCTTGAGTTCTGTGATGAGCAGCATGACCAACGTTTATTCAGAGCTCCTTACTAATGCATGATGGGAGAGGTCTCTCTCTGGCTCCCCCAGATAACTCCAGCATTTTGATGTGTTTATTTCATACGTTCCAGTAATATTTTCCCCCTGACCTGAACTCCAGGGTTTGGAATGTCAGCTCGGACATTTCCGTGTTCCCTTTCACAGTCTCTGATTCTCTCAGCCCATGCAGCTGCTTTGCCAGTTCTTTCACAAATGGTTTAACCCTATCCTTGTCATTGCACATCTCCAGCCCTCCCACTACCACACATCTCCAGCCCTCCCACTACCAAACATCTCCGGCTGTCCCACTACCAAACATCTCCGGCTGTCCCACTACCACACATCTCCGGCCCTCCCACTACCACACCCTGTGGCATCTGCATAGTCCATCCAGTCACTAATTCAAAGGGGGACAGCCCCATACCCTTTGCTGGGGTTGTCCTCAGTTTCATTAGGCTGGTGTGGAGTACTCTAACCCATCGCTGTCCTGTCTCTGAGAGAGCCTTAGTCAGACTAGCTGTCAGTGTCTGCGTCATTCCTTCTAGTGTCCCAGAGCTCTGGGGGTGGTATGGAGGAATGGGTATTCTGTTCAGTACCAAACAGGGCACATAGCTCTTTAGCTATGTTCCCTGTAACATTTGTCCCTTGGTCATAATCTGCAGGGGAATGCTTCCACCCAATGAGTAAACCTATTTATTAAAACCCAGTAGGACTTCCTTCCCTGGGACTGGGATGGGTGTGTGTGTCAAATCCATCTGTAATTGTTCCCATGGGCCCCTGGGTCCCTGCTGCTGCCTCCATTTTATCCTGATTGCTTTCCCTGGCTCACACTGTGAACACACTGCACCCCTTCGACAAAACCTTGCTCCCTGTTCTAGGCAAGGATTGTCGTGGATCATCTGCTATTGCATTGTATCCTGCCCCATATGGTTCAGCCCATGATATGTTTTTAATAATGTTTGCCTTATACAGTGTGGTGGCACTGCTGGATCATCCAGACTCTGTCTTGTCCTATTATTGCCCCACCCTTTTCCCATTCCTGTTTCTCCTGTTGTGGGACTGTTTCTGGGAATATCTTTCAACCTTCCTCTCTCACTTCTGTAGCTATGCCCATTGCCATCTCCTCGAATGTCTTCACTGTTTCAGTCAGTATTTTACATACAAGATTATTAAAGGATTCGACATTCTGGAGGCTGGAAGCATGTTTCCGCTGATGGGTGAGTCCCGAACTAGAGGGCACAGTTTAAAAATAAGGGGTAGGCCACTTCGAACAGATTGAGGAGAAACTACTTCACCCAGAGAGTAGTGGGATGGAATGCTCTGCCCCAGAAGGCTGTGGGGGCCAAGTCTCTGGATACTTTCAAGAAAGAGTTGCATAGAGCTATTAAGCATCGTGGAATCAAGGGTTATAGGGATAAGGCAGGAACAGGATACTGATTGAGAATGATCAGCCATCATCATAATGAACGGTGGTGCTGTCTTGAAGGGCAGAACGGCCTACTCCTGCATCTATTGTCTATTCACCCGCCTTCCCCACATACTCACTGCCCTGTTAGTGTTGGGTTTCTACTTTCCTGTGAGCTATAATCTTCATTATTGCTGCTTCACTGGGAAAGTTAGCTGCTTCCACAAACTCTCTGATCTGTCCTTCATGCTCTATGTGCCCCACCAAGCCCAGGCTATCAATTGGTCATGAACTATACCAAAGGCATGCTGTCTGTCTGTGTATGTGCTGACTCCCTGACCCCTGGCTACTGTCAGTGCTTCTGTCAGGGCTCGTGATGGTTCTGCCATTTCTGGGTAATTCTCGACAAAAGTCCTCCAATAATTGAACAATCCTAAAGTTTGCCTTATCTCCTTCACGGTGTGTGGGTGTATAGTTTTGAAATCATGATCTTTCGTTACACTGGGATTGTCCTCCTCCCTTCCTGATTTGATCGCCCTGATGTGATGTCCCAGGTACGTCTCCCCCTACCTTCCCACGCTCTGTGGGTTAATTTTAAGCCGGCCTGCCTGATCCAACACAATACTCTGTGTGATATCTGGATATGTTCTTTCTCTCCAACTGAGGTAATGAGGTGCTGGTAAGATTAAATTGACGAACTCCATCAGCCATGTATCGGTGGGATATACTGGAATATTATGGGATCCCTGAGGTAATTGGATCCAGGTCTACTGCTTTCCTCAGACAGTAAATACCAGCTTATTCTGCTGTTCCAGGTCTACAGGAACCCATTCACAATATCAAGGGCTGAGACTGTATCCTGTTGCAATTTTAATCCATTAACTGAAGTGGTGTGGTTCGCTACTGTAGGATACTGTTTAGTGGCGGATTTACTGAGGGAGGTATAATCAATAGTGAGGTGGGATGACCCTTTCGGTTTCTGTGAGTTAGTCTGGGATACTGTTAGTCTGACTATTCCCTGCTTCTCTCACTCTGTTACTGTCACAATGACTGCCTCCTCAGCCCCAGCTTTAATGGGATCCTGTTTGTGTGGGGAGTGAGAGGGCCTCGATCTTTACAGGATCCACAGATAATAACCCACATTCCTGTTTGAGTTCCCCGGACTGCTATAACTCTCCAGATTCTCTGACTGCTCCAGTCTCCCTGCAAGGTAACTACTCTGGAGATGTCGCCTCTCCTTTGCTTCCTGTCCCAGGGCCTGGCCAGGTTGTTCCCATATTACAGTTTGTGTCTCTACATCAATAGTTGTTCGGAATGGTTCTAAAATGGCAACTCCCAGAATGGTCCTTTCCTCAGTTTCACACTCCCATATCTGAATATATTTTGCCATATCCATGATCTGCATCAGGACAGGTTTATTTCATCCAGCTTCCTCGATTCCCTCTCCAACTGCTCTCATTTTAGTAATTGAGGAGTGAGGGGCAAATCCGTATCGGTAACTGATATAGATGCTCCTGTATTAATATTATGTTCTGCTGGTTCCCAAGCACAGCATCAATGAATATTCATGTGCCTACATGAACACAGGTGCACACACAATGTGAACATCTACCTCCCTCTCTCTGCCTCCGTTCCTTGGCTATGTACCCTTTCCTGCTTCCCTTGTAACATTGTGGGTCTGGTTACCCTCCCTGTACTGCAGCTATTCCCCTGTGTTTCTGAGTTTGCCTCAGCTCTCATGGCCCAATTCAGAAGGTGGTTAGAATTATCTCCCACTGGGAGTCCCATGTTTATAATTACAGTTAAATATGGTCCCATGTTATCTTTAAACACATCAACCTATTTCATCATCACAGGTTGGGGGTTGGTAATCCCCAGTGGTCCTTACACACCTTAGGTTTCCTCTCTGTATGATCCTCGATATTACCCTTGGGTCCCTGAGTCACCAAGGTTATTTTAGCCCATTCAGCCTGACCCCTCCCCAGTGTGTCCCTGTAATATCTGTAAATGCCTGGAGCCACTGATCGGCTGTGCACTGGGAGGGAAGCAGCTCACACCCTCACCATCTCATTGTAGAGACATGTTCTGCTGTACACATCGTGGCATCTTGGCCTGACACCATCATCGGTGAGACTGTATCTCAACTAATTTATCTGTATTCACCCAATAAGGCCCATTATTACCATTTCTCTATCAGGCTGGGTGGTCATTCACCAACATCTGTCGTTCAGCTGGATAAACGGTTCAGTTTGGTTTCTGTCAGTTCCCTTTCTTGCCCCCCTCCCGTCTGTCCAAGTTTGAGCTTTGATGCCGAGCGGTGCCACAGACATGGCCTTCTGGGCCTTACAGGGCGGTGGGTCAACCCACCTATTGTCCTCTCTCTGTCCATACGTGGGCGCTTTGTCATCTAACCCGTCCCAGTCAGTGTCACCATCCTCACTGCCTTCTGAGGATAGTGGGAGACTCGGTATCTCCCCCACTGTAACTACCACCTGGCTCTTTGGCTTTCAGGTCTCGCGTCTGAGAGGCACCACCTACACTTGTTCCTGTTCCCCATAATAACGTAACACATCCTGTTATTCCTGGAATAAAACAGAACAAAATGTAAATTTGGTTTGACTTGAAATATGAGTAATTTGACATTCACTTGACATATCTATAGAAGTGAAAATTCTACTGTGATTATTTAAGTGAATTTAACGTGATCATATGGTGAAAATGATGATAATCAACGACAATGAATGAACTGAATAATATGTGATTATTTGCACAAGTTCTTGCAATGAAAATTCAATTTTATTTAATGCTTGTCACCCATTACACCATGGGCATTGTTATTAGGGAATAAAGTAATGGAAGGATATCAGAGAAAATAAATAGACTTTAATTTTAGCTTCACTACAATAATGAACCAAAACAATATTTGGACATATGGGTAAACTACATAACAAAGTTTCCATTGTCATTATTACCATGAAAACTATTTTAGTTTGCAAGTTGTTTTATACTAAGAATAATTGGAAATAAATTGTGATTATGAATTGACCATTTAACATATATTTTGAAGAGAATAATCAGATATATTTTTTGCAGGCAATTAGGAAAGTAAATAAATATGTATATATTGATATTAATAGTTTTAAAATGTTTAGAAGTTGTCTAGGATTATTTGATTGAGAGAGGCTGCATGATTATAAAGACTAATTCACCTTTTTCATTGCATTGTTGGTTTCACTAGAATCTGTTGTGGTCTAAGCTCTTGTTGTGTGCAATGGGCTGTCACTAATAGCTTCATTAACCTGCGAGTCTCAGATCAGGTTTCCTTTGTCTGTAAGGCAGTCTGTAAGTGCGCGACACACCTGCTTTTCTGAGGGGAAACAGCGACTCTTTTCAAAGGAAATAAGTGGCAGATCACTGAGAATGGTTTCTACTGCAAACCATAAGCAGGGAAGTGTTTTTCCAAAGAATTCCAATCTTTATCTATAAATCTGATGGTATCTGTGTTTGTCAGTTTGTGGAGGATTCAGCCCCTTTGTTCTGAGCTGTTTTATACAAGCAGTTGGTTCATTAAGTCTTTGCCAAGAATGTTGTTTACTTTCCCCTTTTACTGTGATTCTGCAGGTTAGAATATTCTGAGAGTCAATAATGTCCAATAACTGAACATTGAATGATTTTGACTCTTAACAGAGCAGTTGCCTTGTTTTCAGCTAATTATTCATGTTTTTTATTTCCTGGTTGAGTTGAATGTTACAGAAACAGGCTCTGAGCAATGTTTCCATTCACTTGTGTTGGAGTCACTGACAGCCACATGGTCAGTCAGTTTCAGGCTGATGGATCAGTTTCTCTGACCTTGTACATGATGACACTGTTGGAGTATTGATGTTGTTGTTAACCACATTAACTGGGCTGGAGTTGACTGATCTTACATTGCCACTTTCTGAACCTCAGGCTGTCTCTCTGGGCAGTAAGTCTCCAAAAACAGTAATGTGACAATGCGCAAGGATCATCTGTTTTGATTTAAATTGTGATTGTAGCACTGCTGCTTCACAGCATCAGGTGCAAGGTTGGAGTCCAGCCTTGGTCAACGGCCTGTGTGGAGTCCCCACATTCTCCCCATGATAGTGTGGGTCCCCTCCAGGTGCTCTGGTTTCCTCCCACAGTCCAAAGATGTGCAGGTGGATCAGTCATGCTAAATTGTCCACAGTATCCAGGATTGTGCAGACTAGGTGGATCAGCCATGGGTCATGCAGTGTTACAGTGATAGCGTGCTCTGGGTGTGATGTTCTTTGGATGGTCGGTGCGATTTGATGGGCCAGTGCTCTACTTCCACACTGTAGGGACTCTATTCTATGATTGAGGATAAAGGCTACACAGCCGGGTGTCCTTGGAGAAGGACCATGTGGTGTGTATCAATTCTCTCGATGCCTTTAGATAGAGGTGGGCACCGCAGGGGATACAGTGCTTTATCCCCACCGCTGCCCCCTCCCCACAACTCTACTTTGATTTAGTCCCTTCTCACTCTGTCACTTGTAATGGTTTGCTTGGCCCGTAATGGGCTTACTTTGGAAATACTCAATTGGTTACACAAATGGTTTACTGTTGGTGATGATATGTCTAGATTAGAGTGGTGCTGGAAAAGCACAGCAGGTCAGGCAGGATCCGGGAGCCGGAAAATCAACGTTTTGGCAAAAGCCCTTTTCCAGCACCACTCTAATCTCGGCTCTGGTTTCCAGCATCTGCAGTCCTCACTTTTGCACTACTGGTGATTATATGTTAACCAAAAGCAAAATGGCATAATGATGATTTTGATGGTGGGAAGGTTGCTGTGATCACATTTCTGTGTCAGGGAAATGGGGAAAAAGAACGCTTCGCAGCTCACAGAAGGAGACCTGAAAAGCAACTACATCAAACCAAAGGTTCAGACAGGGAGGGAATATTTCCCTGGAGCTTGAGTAACTGGAAAGTGATGGTGTCCGTGACAAAAGGGATTTTGTTTTACAGTGGTTGAAAGTTTTAAAACTGTTATATTCAGACAGTTTAATTTATTTTCTTTAATTTTATTTGCTGTGCAAAAAACTTTTACAACATTTTAAAACCAAAATTTACAAACTTTGTGTTAAAGATAAATGTTAAATAAAATCCATCAAACCTTCCCTCACTGAAACCTGTTGTGGAAGTGCAATCTCCTGGAGAATCCCTGCCCACTCCTTCCTACCCGGGCTCCATGGCTATATACATACCTGGGAGATAGCAGCAGGAGGAGACCATTCAGCCTTTCAATCCTGCTCCAACATTCAATGGGGAATAGCTGACCACCCAGCTCAGTCTCCTGTTCCTGCTGTGTTCCAATCCCCTTTCATGACTTTACCCCGAAGAACTATATCTAAGTCCTCCTTTGGCTTCACTGCCTTTTGTTCCAGTGACGTTGCGGTGTTACTGTGTGGGTGTAGGCAGGGGTAATGTGATGGTGCTGCCTCCTGGAGGATGCACTCAGCGTCCCTCATCATCCTGCAGTAACATCAACTGGGGTTCAGCAACTAGAGATAGAAACCATTTCCAGGATATGGGCATCACTGGCTCAGCCAGCATTTATTCCCCATCTCTAGTTACCCTTGAGAAGATGGGAGTGAGCTGCTGTCTTGAACCATTCACAGTCCATTTGGTGCAGATAGACCAACAATGCTGTGTGTGAGTGTTGCAGGATTTTGGCCGAGTGATTCTCTATCTTTGGTTCTTCAAATGCTGGTTAACATAATCACAATCTGCACATGATTTTGAGATTTCAGTCTGCAAATCTTCACCATCTAGCACCCTGTATAAAGGAATATGTACAGATTAGAAATTCAGAGCAGACAATTCTAGCTTCTTTGGAATATCTTTTTCCCCTTTCTTCCCCCGAAGCTGTTACCCTCCAGCCCACTTACTCTCTCCCACCATTCTGACTCTGCTACCCCCTAATGTACACCCTCCCCATTCTCATGGAGTTACTGATAAACAGATCCATGCCACCACTTCCCGTCCCTGGTCAGACTCAGCACCCTTTCTGGGTTCACTTCCTTTCCCTTCAGTTGCTGCAAGTCAATAATGTAACAGCAGAATGAAACAAAAGGAAACAGAAAGGGAGGTGGCAGATCCTGGACAGAAGAGGAACCTTCAGTCTGGGAGAATGGGTCAGATCCTTCTTTGTTTCCCATTTGTTGATTCCCCAGCGTTACAATGAATTGGGGATGGAGAGTGGTCCTACATGGGTGTGGTGACCCCCTAACAGATCAATACCAGAAGCAGATGCATCCCTTCCCCAGCCAATCACAGTGTGAAATACTTTCTGCAAAGTATACTTACCTAAAGCACATGCTCCAAAACCCGCCCACATTCTGTACATGTACAGTGCGGGGTTTCCCCACACACGTGTGGTCCCTGCCACAGGGATTGTGGGTGTTGTAGTCCCCAAGAAGCCACTGGAGCCCTGTCTCTGGAAAGTGTATGAAAAATGTGGACTGGAGGGTGTTGTGTATAGGATCCCCATTCAGACACACAGGACATATGGGCTGTCACTGGGTTTTACTGAGACACCTGCTTCCACAACCTGATTTTCTGATGTAAGGAATATAGATTCAGCCAACTGGGGCGTGGGAAGTGAATTGGAGGAGCAGATTTTAAGCAGAGGTGGCTCAATGGTTAGCACTGCTGACTCACAGTGTCAGGGACCTGGATTTGATTTTAGCCTTAGGTGACTGTGTGGAGTTTACACGTTCTCCCCGTGTCTGAGCGGGTTTCCTCTGGGTGCTCCCGTTTCATCCCACAGTCCAAAGATGTGCAGGTTAGGAGGATTGGATATGCTAAATTGCCCACAGTGTCCATGCCTGTGCAGGTTAAGCCATTAACCATGGGAAATACAGGGAATGGGTGAGTCTGAATGGGATGCTCATTATAGGGTTGGTGTGGACTCCATGGACGAATACCCTGTTTCTGCACTGTAGGGATTCTATTCTAATTTCATGAAGAAGAATGTACCTACCTCAATGTGCTGTGAATCTGTGGAATTCCCTCTTCAAAATGCAGTGGATGCCAGGACAATGAGCAGATTTAATGAAGAGATACAGATGTTGAATTTGCAATGAGATGAAGGGTGAGAGAGAGCAGGCAGGAAAACCCAGCTGAGACCGAGGTGAGCTCAATCATCACCGTATTAAATGGTGGGGCTGGTTCGAAGGGCTGCATTGCCTCTCCTGTACCCAGTGCTCATCTTCTTATGGTAATAACTGGAAAGCTGAATCCAAAACTCACCACCCTCCCCAAAGGAGTCATGATTTGGAGATGCTGGTGTTGGACTGGGGTGTACAAAGTTAAAAATCACACAACACCAGGCTGTAGTCCAACAGGTTTAATTGGAAGCACACTAGCTTTTGGAGCGACGCTCCTTCATCAGGTGATTGTGGAGGGCTCGATCATAACACAGAGTTTATAGCAAAAATTTGCAGTGTGATGTAACTGAAATTATACATTGAAAAATTAATTGTCTGTTAAGCCTTTCATCTGTGAGAATACAGTGATAGTTTGACTTCTTTCATGTGTAAATCACAAAACCCTTCTTTTTAAAGTTGCATTCTCAGGTTAGCTGCTAACAATGGTTTATAGTGAGACAATATGTTGAAGGTGTTAGTTCCCTTTGTTCTCTGCCTATGACCTGATGTTTAGATTGATCCTCTCTCCACAGTCACCACGCTAACATGGACTTGGCTGTACCTCAGTAATTTTCCCAGTCACACTGACATTTGAAATATTCACCCACGGACAGAATACACACCTTCCCTTCCACATGAAAAAGGCCAATGATATTCAGATCGGCACGGATCAAGTAACTATCAAAACTGAAAATGAAGTTCAATTTAAATTTCTCATCTGCAAATCTGCCCTTTCAGTTCTCTACAACAGAGAAAACAAGTCACCACCGTTAACACAGGATGGAAATTCATAAGACAATTATAGTATTAAATTGCAGTTTCTTTGTTCCCCCAAAGCTTTATATCTCAGTCTCACAATTTCTCTCTTCTGTGAACTGAAATCCAAAATAATCTCCTCACTCCTTCCCTCCACACCTAGTTCTAACACTCTCCTCTCTTTGAATTCAGCTTCCTAGCTCCTGCCTACAGACTAAAAACCAAAAAAAGGGGTGGCACGATGGCACGGCAGCCCCACAGCACTAGGGTCACAGGTTCGATTCCAGCAATCCAAAGATGCGCAGGTCAGGTGAATCGGCCAGGCTAAATTGCCCATAATATTAGATGCATTAATCAGAGGGAAATGGGTCTGGGTGGGTAACCCGAGGGTCGGTGTAGACTGTTTGGGCCGAAGGGCCTGTTTCCACACTGTAGGAAATCTAATCTAATCAAATCAATGAGTCTGACTCGGAGCCTCCTGGGTGTTGGTGAATCCTCCCCACACCTCCCAGGGCTTCCTTCTGGGACAGAACGGACTGACTTTTTCCCCCCCAATCTGGAACCTCTTATTTATTCCCCTACTCCGATCCTCTGATGAGAACCATCCTGCACACACTGGCCAAATCATATCTGGTTGAATAAAAATGAACTAAAATGAATGTTCCTCTCCGTAACATCCCTGAATCTTCACCCGAGTTCTGATAACTTTCTGCAAAATACTCCCCCACTGATACGCCGACCACTTGTCCCGATACCAGGGGAGGGGCCATTCCCCTGGGACCTGTTCCCAGAGGGAGGAAGGGAGTGAGCTGCCAATGAAAGATCAATCCCACACACCCACAGCCGCTCTCCCTGGCACTGACCCACCTTGCACATACACCAACAATTGCCCAGCACTGCGCCCATGCACCCATGCACTGGTCTCCCCTCCTGCTGAGCATGCTCCAGATCACACAGGAGCCTGAGTGATTGACAGCAGCCACTGCCCAATAGGGTGGAGGGGGCGGGGCTGGAGGACTGGGACAATGGGATTGTAAACAATGAATGAATGTGGAGGACACTGGGGGATGGACAGGTCAGTGAGGGACATGAGCAGTGCAACAGCAGGAGGGGATCCTGGACAAACTGAGCAATGGGAGAGTCTAACAGGAGAGAAACTACAGGAAGGTTTTGTTTAGAGGCTCAGGCAGGGACAGCTGGGAGACAGTATGGCCTGGTGGCTTGGGCAGGTTTTCCAATCAGCCACTTCAAAGATGCTGTCACTCAACTTTGAACCTGATCCTCCTGGTCCAGAGGTAAGGACACTACCACCATTTCTTGGTGGACTAGAGGAAAGAAGGGAAGATGTTCTCCGTCTCACTCACATGGAAACTCCATGAGCTCCTACCACTTACTGTCTCTGGTGGGGATGGAGGAGACAGAGCAGATGGGAGCAGGGTTAGGGATATAGGGACTGCCTTTGAAAAGGAACTCACTGTGTTGGTGATATTAATAAGACTCGATACACAGTCACTAACACAAAGCTGGTGTACGTGAACTTTATCCAGAATATGAACACCCATAACTGGGTGACGCAGACTCCAATGTACAGAGTTAAGTCCTGTATACTATTAACAGCTTTGTGTGTGAGAAATCACGTCTCATGAACTTAAGTCAGGGCAAAAGGGTGGAAATCATCTACATGGTCTTCAGTAAGGCGTTCAAGAAGGTTCCCCATGGGAGATTAGTTAGCAAGGTTAGATCTCAGAATACAGAGAGAGAAGGAGCCGTTTGGATACAAAACTGGCTCAGAGGTAGAAGACAGAGGGTGGTGCCAGAAGGTTACTTTTCAGATTGGAGACCTGTGACCAGTGGGGTGTCACAAAGAATCGGTGCTGGATCCACTAATTTTCATAATTTATATAAATGATTTGGAAGTGAATATAGAAAGTATTGTTAGTAAGATGACATCAAAATTGGAGGTGTAGTGGACAGTGAATAAGATTATCTCAGATTACAACGGGATCTTGGTCAGATGGTTGAGGATTGGCAAATGGAGTTTAATTCAGATAAATGTGAGGTGCTACATTTTGGAAAAGCAAATATTAGCAGGATGTATACACTTAATGGTAAGGTCCTCGGGAGCGCTGCTGAACAAAGAGACCTTGGAGTGCAGGTTCACAGCTCATTGAAAGCAGAATCGTAGGTAGATAGGATAGTGAAGAAGGTGTTTAATATGCTTTCCTTTATTGGTCAGAGCACTGAGTATAGGAGTTGGGAGGTCATGTTGCGGCTATACAGACATTGGTTAGGTCATGCTTGGAATATTGCGTGCAATTCGGGTCTCCTTCCTCTCAAAACAATATTGTGAAACATGAAAGGGGTCAGAAAAGTATTACAAGCATGTTGCCAGGGTTGGAGGATTTGAGCTATAGGGAGAGGATGAATACACCGTTTTCCCTGGAGCGTCAGAGGCTGATGGGTGACCTTATAGAGGTTTATAAAATCAGTAGGGGCATGGATAGGGTAAATACACAAGGTCTTTTCCCTGCGGTGGGGAGGAGGTACGATGGGGGGTGGGAGACAGAGGGGGGAGACTGAGAGGGGAGGGTGACGGTTAGCTTGTAGATCTACAACACAATCCTGTTCCTGTTTTCTCCCCATCCCCTTCAAGCCCTCTGAAGGGCTCAGAGTAAGTGCACAGACCCTGGAAAATAGAGCTTTAGGGTGACCAAGTGCTGAAGGTTGCATTTGGGACGTTGACCTTTATTAGTCTGTGCACTTTATCAATAAATGGACCTGGGTTCAATTCCACTGTCCTGGATTCATGTCAGTGGCCACAGACGCGCCTGTCTCTGACCCTGACGACTGGATCCCCTGTCACTATAGCTCTGCCATTCTCCTTCCTCCCGTTCTGTGCAGCAGAGCTCTCTATGGGGTCATGAACCTGGCTGTTGCTGATTTCCCCTGAGAGGCAACCCCATCTGTTCCCTCCCTTATAGAATCCCAAGCGGTGCACAATATCTGTATGAGAAGCGAAATGATCATGGGGCGTCCTGCACTCCCTTCCTGAGCCTTTTGCTTGATATGATGGTCACCCATTCCCTTTCTGCCTGTGTAACCCTCACCTGCAGTGTGACTAACTCACTAAACGTGCCGTCCATAGCATTCTCAGTATTGCTCCACAGTGAGTCCACTCTCAGCTCCAGGTCTGAAAAGCAGTTTCCCAGTAGCTGCAGATGGACACCCTTCCTGCACACACAGCCGTCAGGGACACTGGAAGTGTCCCTTATTTCCCACATTGTACAAGAGGAGCGCCCCACGGGTCGGAGGGCTCCTGTAACAATGTGTCTCTAGTTTCAGCTAGTTACTCCCATTAGGAGAATTTAAATGAGCAAAAACCTTCCTTCTCTTCCAACATTTCCATTATCATCAAAAGCCCCGATCTTTACTTAAGCTGACATTTTACACTTTAAAAACTGTTTTAAAGAAAACACTCAGCAGGTATCGCTTACAACTTGGCTGTTCCCTTTGGGAACATGTGAATTGCTGAATGGCCTGGACTAAAACTGAAGCTGTGGTTCACCTTCTCCCTGTCTCCCCTCGCTCTATTTACACCCAACTCCAAAACACTCTCATTGAACCAAGCAGCCCTCACGGTGCAGCCCTGTCATTTTCATTGTCTGCTCACACCTACACTGCCCTCAGCCTCCTGTACTGTTCCAATGCATCTCAATGGGAGCTGAAGAACTGCATCTCATCTTTCAGTTCAGCCCTTTGTAACCCCAGAGTCAATACGGACCTCAGCAGTTTCTGAATGAACAGACAGTTGTCAAAACCTGGAACATTCCACCCGAAATGGTGCTGGAATTTGAGTCCATAAGGAATTTTAATCAGAAGCTTGCAGGGAATTGAAAATGAGGAGTTTACAGGTTAACATCAGAAAGTGGGTGATTGGGTCTAAATCTGACAGTTCCTATGTAGAGACGAGGTGTAATTTGGACAAATCTGTGTTCCCTCTCAGGGCCCAGAATTGAGCACAAACCCAAAGGGTGATCCCTTGGAACATCTTTCTGCTTTTTGCTTGAAAAAAAAGAGATACTTTCCCACAGACAGAACAGACACACCTTTCTCCTTCCCCAGTTAAATGTCAATGGTATTCCGATCCTGATGACCCTGCTGACGATAGAAAGTTGATTTTGAGATCCCTGTCTCAATTATTAAATAAAATCCTATAAAATGAATTCACAAAATAAAACTCACAGTCAGTGCAGGCTGAACAGTAAAGACAAATACTTCTCTTGGTATGTGTTTGATGTGTAAATGCTCCTCTTCAAATCACCCCGACCCCACCCAGGAAGAGGATATGCCCATGCGCCTCGCTGTACCTTGTCCCCAATAAAGATGGTGGCCATAACCCAGAACCCATCACCGCCTGAGGCCCACAGCCGTTTTCCCATTTGCTGTAAACGTGGGACCAAGAGTTTCTAATTCAGGCCTAACTACCTGTACAGAGTGTAATTAAACCCTTCCAGTCTAAACTGATCCAACTCCCCTTTCCTCCTCCTGCACACACTAAGGGTCACTCTAGGTCCAGTGACCCTCACTCAGAACTGACTGCAGCTGGGAAAATTAGAATCCCTACAGTGTGGAAACAGGCCATTCGGCCCAACAAGTCCACACTCACCCTCTGAAGAGTTTCTCAACCAAACCCATTCCCCGACCCTATTATTTTACATTTACCCTGACTAATGTACCTAACCTATACATCCCTGAACACTACGGGAAATTTAGCTTGGCCAATTCACCTTACTGCACATCTTTGGACTGCAGGAGATAGGGGGTAAAGAGTAAATAATAGGTGGGGACAGAGCCCAAAAGAAAAAATAACATTTGGAAAGAAAGGAGTAGATAACAATCTGCTGGGAGGGTGAATAGCTGTGAATGGAGGGGACAGGAACCTGTGTCTGGCAGCAGCTCAGTGGAGGTGCTGGAAATGGCAGTTGATGATCTACGTTCTGCTGCAAAACTGACCCTGAGCTTCCAGCTGCCTGCTACTTTAACACACGAACCTGTTCCCTGGCCAACATCTCTGTCTCATGCTTACTGCAGTGTTCCAGTGAAGCTTGATGCAAGCTGGCAGAACATTCCAGAACATTCCAAAACACACCATATTTCAAGGACTGCAATTTCCCCTCCTACGTGGTCAACAATACTCTCCAGTGTATCTCCACCACTTCCCGCACCTCTGCCATTGAACCACACCTCTCCAACTGCAACAAGGATAGAACCCCCCAGTCCTCACCTTCCACCCAGATACAACGCATCATCCTCCGCCATTTTCACCACCTACAATCAGATCCCACCGGAGATATATTTCCCTCTCCATTCCTTTCAGCATTCCACAGAGACCATTCCCTGTGAATCCTAGTCAGAGCCATGCTCCCCAACAACCCACCTTCCACTCACAGCACCTTCACTTGTCAATACAAGAGGTGCAAAACCTGTGCCTACACCTCCCCCTCACCTCCAACGGACCATTCCCCATCCAGCAGAGATTTTCCTGCACATCCAAACACCTCACCTATTATGGCCTTTGCTTTCGATGTTGTCTCCTGGGACACCAACTTGCGGAATGTTTCAGGGAGCATTTCTGGGACACATGCACCAACCAACCCCACCATCCTGTGGCTGACCACTTCAACTTCCCTACCCACTCCTCCAAGGACATGCAAGTCATGGGCCACCTCCACCACCAAATCCCAGCTACCCGACGCCTGGAGGAAGAAATTGGGACCCTTTAACCACAGAATCAAGGTTTCCTCATCTCCCCTCCCCTGCCTTATCCCAGATCCAACCCTCCAACTCGACACCACGCCCTTAAACTGTCCCACCTGTCCACTTTCCTTTCCAATTATCCACTCCACCCTATCTCCATTACCCTCTAACTACATCTACCCATTGCCTTCCTAGCCCACTTCCCACCAACACCACACATCCCTCTTATTTATCTCTCAGCCTTCTTACTTCCCACCCCACTCCCAATCCCGGCATTCCTGATGAATGGAATATGCCCAAAACGTCGATTATCCTTCTCCTGGGATGCTGCCTGACCTGCTGTGCTTTTCCAGCGCCACATGTTAACGCAAGTTGGAAGAACAACACCTTATCTTCTACTTGGGGACCCTGCACCCCTCTAGCCCCAGTATCAAAATCAATAATTTAGGTCCTGAACTCTCCAATGTCCTAGCGCCATAGCCTCTTAACCCACACACCAGGCCTTGTTAGTACATAACCTACCATTACACATTAGCTATAGTTAGCCACCAACAGTCCCCATAAACGGCTATTCACCCTGCCCCAGCCAGATCGTTATCCACTCCTTTGTCCAACTGCTCCCATCTCTTTGGACTCTATCACCACCTATCATTTACTCCTTAACCCCGATCTTCTGCATATATACCAACATTTTTTTTCAGTAGCATCAGTTCTGAGGAAGGGTCAGCAGATCCAAAATGTTAACTCCGATTTCTCTTCACAGATGCTGCCAGACCTGCTGAGCTTTTCCAGTATCTTTTGGCTGTTGAGTGAGATTTACAGCATCCGCAGTTCTTTTGGTTCTAATTTACCAGGAATTTCTCATTTAAGTCTAGCAGCCTAAAACTGTGCGTTTATAAACCCTCCCAGTCCACAATAACTCAATTTCTTCCCCAGACTTTGCAGTCTCTCCCACTCCCTTCACACTCATGAGGACCTCTCTCACAGTGACACTGCGCCTGCACAGCTCATGGCCATGTGTTGGCCTGCTGGACCCACCCCAATTCACTCCCATTGGCCGAAGGATCACGCCAATTCTCCTATTGGTCTGAAGCTGCTGTCAATCACCTGGGCCCCATTGTGACATGAGTGGGCTCCTCCCAAGAGCATCGGATGATGAGGGGTGACCTCATAGAGCTTTCTAAAATCATGAGGAGTATGGATGGGAAAAATAGACAAGGTCTTTTCCCTGGGGTGGGGGAGTCTAGAACGAGAGGGTGTAGGTTTAAGGTGAGAGGGGAAAGATTTAAAAGGGACCCAAGAGGCAACTTTTTTCATACTGAGATGGGTGCCTGTATGGAATCTTCTGTTTGGGGAAGTGGTGGAGGCTGGTACAGTTACACCATTCGGCATCTGGATGGGCATGTGAATAGGAAGGGTGTAGAGGGATATGTGCCAAATGTTGGGATATCTGGTCGGCATGGACCAGTTCAACCAAAGGGTCTAATTCCATGCTGTATGTCTCTTGGACTCTGCCCTGGGATGAGCTTCATCATTCACAGTGAATGGGGCAGTAACGCAGAGCACAGGGGTTTGGGGCTATTCAGCTGTACTGGCCCCTCTGGAGATGGTGCCAGTCTATCCCAACTCACCTCCCATTTGTCTGTAGCCCTCCAAATCCTTCCTTAAAAAAGTTAAATTCCAAATTTGTTTTCTCAATAACTACTGAATCTGCGTCCAAACTGTTCCAGATGCTCAGAACTTAGTGAGTACAATAATCTTCACATTTTTAATCTGTTTTATTTGCCATTTACCTGAAAGTAGTTACTCAAAATTGTGACGTTAATAATTTCTCCGTCTGTCTCTCTGTAAATTAAATATCCTGGAAACAAATCTGCTCCTGGTCGAAATCCCTGCCTAACCTTCTCAGCTCCAAGGAGAATTAGTTGATCTTCTGCTAACTCTCCATAAAAGAGAAACCCATCTTAATTTTAGTAGTGCCATAAAGATGTACAGCAGAGAAACAGACCCTTCGATCCAACTTGTCCATGCCGACCAGATATCCTAAATTAATCACATCCCATATGCCAGCTCTTGGCCTGTATCCTTCTAAACTTTTGCTAATCACATACAACATCTCAAAGGCATAACTGGGTAATTGTACCTGCCTCCACACTTCCTCTGGCAGCTCCTTCCACACACGTACTATGTTCAGCTGGAAACATTGCCCCTTAGATCCCTTTTAAATCTTTTCCCTCACACCTGAAGCCTGTGCCCCCAAGCTTTGGACTCACATATCCTGGGAATAAGACTCTGGGATTTCATCCTATCCATGCTCCTCACAAATGTATCCGATGCTCCAGGGGAAACAGCCCCAGCCTATTCACCCTCTATCTATATAGCTCAAACCCTCAACCCTAGCAACATCTTTGCAGATCTTTTCCGAACCCTTTCAAATTTCATAATATCATTCCGATAGCGGGGAGACCAGGACTGAAAGCAGAATTCCAGAAGTGGCTGAATCAATGTGCTGTGCAGCCGCAGAATGACATCCCAACTCCACTACTCAATGTACTGACCAGTAAAGGCAAGTACACCAAACACCTTGTTCACTACCCTGCCTATGATTCCACTTTCAAGGAACTATGAACCTGCACTGAAAGATCTCTTTGTTCAGCAACACCCCCAGGACCTTCCCATTAAGTGTATAATTCCTGCCCTCATTTGCTTTTCCAAAATGGAGCACCTCACATTTATCTGAAATAAACTCGATCTGACAATCCTCAGCCCATTTGATTGAAGTCCCATTGTACTCTGAGGTAACCTTCTTTACTGTCCAGTGCACCTCCAATTTTGATGTCTACTGTAAGCCTACTAACTATACCTCATATATTCACACACAAATCATTGATATAAATGATGAAAATCAGTGGATCCAGCACTGATCCTTACACCATATTGCTCATCACAGGCCTCCAGTCCGAAAAGCACTACTCTCCGTCCCCAACCTTCCCGCCAATTTGTATATAATAGCTGGCTCTCTCTGCATCCCATGGTGTCTAACTTGCTAATCAGTCTGTTATGTGGAACTTTTTTGAATGTCTTTCTGAAGTCCAAGTTAGTGATGTATGTACAAAGCCATGCTGACTATTCCTAATCACTTCTTACCTTTCCAATTACATATAAACCTGTCCTTCAGAATTCCTTCCAACACCTTGTCTGCCACTACCCTCAGGCTCACCAGTGTATTGTTCCCTGGCCTTTCCTCATCACCTTTCTCAAATAATGGCTCCTGTCTTGCAGCACCTCACCTCCGGCTATCGGTGTAGAAATATCTCAGCGAGGGACCCGAAAATCACTTCCCTAACTTCCCACAAAGATGTGACATACACCTGATCAGGTCCCACAGATTTACTCAGCTTTCTGTATAAGACATCCCGTACAACCTCCTCTGTAATATGGACAGTTGTCAAATCATCACTATTTATTTCTCCAAACTCTCTCGCTTCCATATCCTCTTTCAGTAAAAGCTGACATGAAATCCTTGGGTAGTATCTCTCCCACCTTCTGTGGTTCCACAGACAGCCTTGTTGATCTTTGAGGGTCCCTATTCTCTGCCTGGTTACTCTTTTGTCCTTAGTGTTTTGTAGAATCTCTTTGGATTGTCCTTAAACCTCTTTCCCCCCAAAGCTCTCTCATGTATCCTTTTTGCCCTCCTGTTTTCCCTCACGTGTACTCCTACTGCCCCATACTCCGAGGGATTCACTCAACCCAGCTGTCCGTAGCTGCCATATCCCTCCTTCATCTTTTTGACCAGACCCTCAATTTCTCTAGACACACAGCATTCTCTACACCTACCAGACTTGGCTTTAACAGGAACATACTGTCTATGTTCTCTTGTTGTCTCATTTTCACAGGCCTATGGAGGCAATGGCAGATGAGGACATGGAAACAGTCACTCTCAGTAAAGAGGTAGTGTTGGAAAGATAACAGCCCAAAAGAACATGGGTCTCCTGGCCGTGATGGAATGCATCCCAGGGGACTAAAAGAGATGGTGAAGGGTTTATTGTCCTTCCTTGCTAGAGGGATGGTTATGCTGCAGTTGTACAGGGTGCTGGTGAGGCCACACCTGGAGTACTGTGTACAGGTTTGATCTCCTTACTTCAACAAGGATGTACTGACACTGGAGGGGGTGCAGAGGAGGATCACTAGTTTGAGTCGGGGGTTGAGAGGATTGGTGTATGTGGAGAGACTGAATAGACTGGGATTATACTTGTTGGAATTTAGAAGAATGGGAGGCTGTATTGGAAAAAAATAAAATTAAGAAGGGAATAGATAAGATAGAAGCAGGGAGGTTATTTCCATTGGGGGGCAGGTCAGTCTAGAGAGCACAGCGTCAAAATAAGGGGGTATCTGATTTAGGACAGAGTTGAGGAGGAACTTCTTCAGCCAAAGGGTTATGAATCCGTTTGTCTGTGGAATTCCCTGCTGAGTGTAGCAGTTGATGTTA